>NC_016480.1:537407-579534 GCF_000227115.2 Naumovozyma dairenensis CBS 421
ATGACTAGATATTTTCATCTGGGTGTTGAAAACGGATGAAGGTAGGCCTATTTTTTGGGGGGGGGGGTAGGACGTACAAAATATTTCCTACCCTCCCATGTCTGCTGCCCTCTGAGATTTCCCATCGCCAGTGGATTTATATTTAGATGACTATCATCCAAAGTTAGTGACGCGTGGGCATAGGACATTCCCTCATTAGTAATTGCCTGTCAAACTTCAATACATAAAGTGAGTCCTCGTCATTAATTTATCGAATCGATACAGTACGATGCTGATCTTTTTATACCTCCAACTGAGTCGATCTGACTTACGTAGCTGATTCTAATATAAAGTATGAACACAGTCAGTAATAGAAGTAATTGGAATGATATTTATTCACAGTTGAATCAGTTGTGTATGAAAGAAGAAACTCTATGAAAACAAGGTCTTTAATTTACAAATTATGTTATAGTTAGTCGAGTCCATATGAGGGGCACGACGTAGGTTATTATCATATGAACTCTTGACATTCTATACAAGGAAGAATTATCATGCGAACGAAACTGATTTCCTCTTCTTTTTTTTGTTATCCTCATCACTCGCAGCATTGTTAGCACGATCAGAAATAGAACTTTTCACAGAGTCACGTTTGTTTTTCCTACGTAAGCTTCTTGCCACCGAAGCCTTCTTCTTAATTTCTCCTTTCTTCTCTTCAAGTTTATCTTGTTTGGCACTTTCTTTCCTCTCTATTTCTTTTCTTTTCAAGTCACGAATTTCTTCTAGTCTCCTTGCTTTCTCTAATTTACTTTCAGTCAAATCATCATATTTGTCACCAATCGTCTTAATCAAACGATCCAAAGTAACCGAATCATTATCTGCAATGAATTTCTTTCCCTTTTTCCCTCTCTTTATCTTAACACCAGGTATGATGGCTCTATTCAGGGTAGGGATATCTAAATCCTTTTCGTTTATTTGATTTTTCTTATTTTTTGTGCCGTATAATCGAGCTCTAGCTTGCTCTTTACTGACCTGTAGTTTACTAACTTTTCTCCTGGTCGACCTTTCAGTCAACTTTTCTTGACTAGCTAACTGATTTCTAGCTTGAGAATCCTGGAAAATTTCTGGAGCAACTTCTCTTCTAACGCTCTGTTGCTTATTATTTTTGGAATATTTTTTGGGAACCATTTTGTGATAAGAAATCAAAGACAAAAAATAACCGATAACTTGTATGCTTACTCTATTATGTTTTATTATAAAAGGTAATGCCATATAAATTAACTAGTATAATATATATACGTACGTACTTAAGGCGCCGGTGTGTATTTCTCATTATTCAATGAAAGTTTCCGATGCCCAAAGTTTTTTACTTCAAAAAAAATTTACTTTTGAAGAAAATGCGTTACCCGTATGAAAAATAAAACAAACATTAGCCGCCGAAGGTTCAGGTTAGGCAAAACTTCCGCTCCGACCTACAAATAGTACTAGAACCACAGCGGTCGTCTTTTGTTGTTGACCCTGGAGTTGTCAGTAGCGTTGTTCATAATGCCTGTTGTTTTTGTATTAACTATGTATGCAGTACTTGATAATCAATATATAACCGATTAGTGGTCAAAACTATTGACCCTCAGTATTTTATTTATATCTCAAGTACCCTTTTCATTCAATCTTCTTTTTTTGACAAATTGTTAGGGGTAATTTATGTTAGATGTGATTTACTTCTTATCGTAATTCAGGGTTATCTATTAATACGCTCAGGTGTAATACGTAAGTTAGTTTCAGTTACTTGTCTTATATAATAAACAGAGAATATAATAAGGCTAATAATCAAATGTTCTAAGATTGGTAACATTCTCTGAATTATCTTCGGTTTCAAAAGTTGTCATTAGCAGTTCGCGAAAAGATCATCAAGCTCCCTGTGTCGCATATGTGCATAGTGATCTTTAATACGATATACTTTATACCTAGGTACAGCTAGAACCCATTTAATGCTACTGCATCCTTTAGTATATAAACCTAGGTACGGTTTAAAACAACGAAATCAACCTCACATAATGTACGACGAGGATCAATACCTGGTGTTGAAATTAAAAATGACAGAATGTTTTTAGAATACTACACTATTTGCCAACAGATTCATGTATAGAGTCTACTTTCTTCCTCAACTCTTTCTCAGATCGAGAAACTTTCAAAACACTTGTAACTAAATTCTTACTTTTAGTCTAAAAAGAGGTCTAAATCAAAACGTGGTCATCTGTCCTTTTGAGTATATCTTAATTTCAAAAGTAGTTTAAGTAATTTATGTGACTCGGGAAACAAAAACACAATTACATTCAATATAATCCATTATGTTATTAGCGTTATGATCCTTCTTCCTTTACAAAAAATACAGATCGCTTAAGTTTACATTGTACAACTTGAATACATTACAAAACTCCCTAGGCGCCTTCTGGCTTAGGTTTCTTACTATCCAACCCTTCGATTTCTTCTGCATGTCTTTTTTTGAATTTAGAGCTGCATGTTATCCTTTCATAGTCTTCTTTAATAGTAAGATATGATTTCTGTAGCGCATCTTTTCTTTCTGCTTCTGTCATTTCAGAAAGAGTATCATAGTTCTTCAAATATAATCTTCTTTTAACCTGATGCCTGAATGCATTTACAAGGTTTTCTTTATACATAATCATTTCGACAAGTCTTCCAAATTGCCTCTTCTCAATCTTATACGCCCTTTGTTTTGATAGCAACCATTCATTAGAGATGAAATCCTTTTCATTTACAATTTTCGAAGATAGTTCTTGGAAGAATCCATTTTCATATAAGAAATTTAAATCATTACGATCTCTCAAATCATCAAAATTCTCACTAGGATCTTCTACAGTAAATTCTCGTACTAAATCATTACTTAACCAATTCTTAAAAATTGCTTGATAGAGCTTCGAACCATGCCCTTTACCCTGATATGGCGGTAAAATTAAGAATTGAGAGACCTTGGCTCTGTAATGTTTAGGCTCTTTAGATTCATCAAAATCTTTTCCACCGAGGTATTTCCAATACATGTAAGCGGTGGCATAACCCATACATTGCTTCTTTTCCTTATTGAATAGCCAATATATATCCCAATTAAAATCTTCTTCATCAATATAGGAAGCTGCTTCAATGAAAAAGAGGGAAAAAATCTGAATTCGACGATGCAACTTCAAAAACTTTTCATCATCAGAAAGCTTCATTTTATAAACGACAAAGTGTTCCTTATCTATTTCATATTCGTTAACTTTATATTTATCCTCCGGTAGTTTAAACGAGTTCTTCTGTTCGAATTCAAACATATCAACCCATTTTGCTTCATCTTTTAATATGACTTCATCCTTATCACTTGGTAAAACCTTTAACAACTCTCCTTCAACGTCATCGATATCTTCCGTATCTAGTTTAGTTGAGTATTTAACATTTAAAAATGGCCTAAATGTAATGGAATCAAACGCCAAATGAACAAGTAAATCTTGATAACCAACGATTTGTTCTGCATCTCCGAATATGGGATATGTAAAAATAGGTGCAAATTGAACAGCACCATCCTTACTTACCAAAGATATTTTTAACGAATCTTTTGAAGAAGAAATCCAAGTTGAGGGTTTGAAATCAGTTAGTTCCATTATGTAGCGTTTTCACAGGAGTTCTGTTCAATGTGTTGGTTTAAGTGGATTATGCCTCGCAAAATAAACTTGCGACACGTATGTTGCAATGACTATAGTCTCTATGTAGTATGTACATACTTTATGTATTCTTCTAGATAGTCACAATAGGTTTTTCGCCCAACGTCATTGTTTATAAGAACTTACGCGTTTCGCGTTGGGCCGTTACCCTCCTCTTGTCCTCAGAATATGGTGACCTTACCCCATTTATTTTGAGTGTTCCTTTATACTTCTCAAGGAAGAAAATGATATGGGTAAAAGAACCCTCAAGTTGTATCCGGAGTACTAGAATACTTGAAGACTGAACAAAGCCATCACCACCTGACAGTTGTCTAATAGACGTGGTGACTCTTTCAGTCCGAAGTCCAATCTGGCATTTAATTAGGGATGCAATAAGCAGAACTTCTGTAAGATAGAACGATACTTAAACTAAAAATCGAAACTAAAACGATATAGGATGAGACAGTTTGGATTGGCTCAATTCGATGACAAACAGCGAGAGAAATATGAAGATATCAGTTCAAATATCTTACAAAAACAAACGCTGGAACTTAGGGACCAACTGAAAATCTTCCAAGATCGTTTGACAATTTTTGCAAACAAGCATAATGAAGAACTGCGAGAAAACCCCGAATTTAGATTGAAGTTTACAAGAATGTGTTCATCAATCGGTATCAACCCATTATCTCTATTTGATAAAGATAAACACTTGTTCACCGTAAATGATTTCTACTATGAAATATGTGTAAAAGTTATCGAGATATGTAGACAGACGAAGGATATGAATGGCGGAGTTATTTCGTTTGATGAATTAGAAAAATGTTTCAAACATCTAAGAGTTGGTAGACCAGACTTGGAAAAAGCCATAAACATGTTATTAGCTCTAGATGGAGGCTTTGAAGTCTTCGAAATTAGGCAGAAAAAATTTATTCGTAGCGTCCCGAATGAATTAACAGACGATCAAACTAAGATTTTAGAAATATGTTCAATTTTGGGCTATGCTACCGCCTCGCTTCTCAAGGCAAATTTGAATTGGACAAATGTCAGAAGTAAAGCAGTAATTGACGGAATGGTTGCCAATGGTTTATTATGGGTAGATAAACAAGCTGGCTCTGAAACATACTATTGGGATCCTTCATGGATGGCACGGATCAATTAGCGTGCATTGGATTCAGTAGTAAGTTACTCTATATATTCTATTCAAAATCGGAGATGTATACATGTTTTCCTGTAGATTCATAAGTAGAAATAAATAAAGAAAGAGATTGACATATCAATTATACAATAATATACAAAATTATTACAATTATAGGATCACCTATAGATTTATACAAGTTCCTCTTTCTTAATCTTTGCTTTTGCCTTCTTTCTCTTAAGATACTTGCTGTTTATTGTTTCAACCGAATGCATAACTTCTCTATCCTTCATCTTTTCATACTTAGTGACTACTTTCCCTTTTCCATCACCGAGATTAATTCTTGTTTTCGTTTTAAAATCTGTTTCTGCAGTAGGTAAAGTATTTTTAAAGATATTAACAATTGTAGCCTTCAACTGATAATGGAGAGCAAGCGCATTCACTGCTTTACCATACTTAACGGCATCATAGTTATTCAAGTTACTTTCAATCCATTCCATTTCAGGGAATTTACAGTCATATAACAGCAATGGAAGATCATCGGCCATATCATAGATTGGCTTTTGTGGAGTCTTTTCAATATCTAACATGTCTTCAATTAATGACACTTCTTCTAAACCTTGACCGACTAATAATAGATTAGCCATCATACAACGAACTTGATGCCATAAGAACGCTCTACCAACAAGATCGAAGCAGTAAATGTTTCCTTCAACATGCAATATTTTGGCACTTATGATAGTTCTGCGGTGATTAGTAATTTGTTTAGACCCATCCAACTTACAAAAATTCCTGAAATCATGATCTCCTTCATATTTTGACGAGGCTTCTTTCATTTTGGAAATGTCTAAACCATCTGCTTCAAAGAGGTATTTGTAATGACGCGAATCGCAACTGAACCTCGCATCAAAACCTTCTGGCGGTCTTAAACAAACAGCAGAGACTCTTATATCATCAGGCAAAAGTTGATTTAAGATATGAACATACCGAATTTCTCTAGGATCATTTTCTGGCCTTTTTTGTTCTTCATCTGTCAAGTTAGACCTTACTTTCAATGAAATAACTTGACTCATGGCACTTACTCCCTTATCCGTTCTGCCACATCGACTGAATGAATATTCTTGTGGTACCATAGAAGGGACAAGCTTCGATGTGTACATGGCCTCAATGATTTTACCTTCAACTGTAGGCAAAGGTGTAGCTTCCTTTTGCATTGCGAGGCCGTTATAGTTCCAACCTAAATAGGCAAATTTTAGCGCAATGAACCTTGAGTTATGCTTACTAAAATCAAATTCCTTCTTTTTCTTCTTTGTAACTGTTGATATGTCGACTTTACGTTTCTTATGCGGTATGGATAACCCTTCATTTTGAATGCTCTCTAATTCCAAAACTCTCTTGATCAATTGTTCTTTAGTCCATTTCACGTAGTGCGTATTTTCTAATGCGACTGCCTGATTAGAGTTAGTCACAGATCGATTTCCAGATTTAAACAAATTGAAGAGAAAGCTCATCGGGTGTCGATGCTTTCACTTTTGGTTTGATATGAAGGAGTTGTTTTTATTTTTGATTCTACTCTTCAAACTGCCACTTTGTTTCTGACGGCTGGCCAAATAAACATCGTCAGAGTATATGTTTATGTTTAGATTAGATAATTTTTTGTCGATGCTTTTCAAAAATTTTCCTATCGCGCTTTTACCGTTATAGTTACTAATCCAAAAAACGCAGTATGATTGTTGACCCCAACTGTAGACAGCGTTTCATATTAAAAGAATTATTCAGTCTTCTATCCAAAGTCAAGAATACCAGGAACGGAATAAAACAAAAATATTAACTAATTTAAAAATATGAGAAAGAGAAAAAAAAGTAGGCCCATTTTTTTGGGAAATAAACAAAAAGGAAAAAGTTTTAAAATATGCGAATTGTGTGGATCGAACACACGACCTCCAGATTTCTTTTGACCGAAGTATACTTCAGTCTGGCGCTCTCCCAACTGAGCTAAATCCGCTTATTTTATGGATTTTCGTTGTTTTGATGGCTCAAATCAGTGCGCTATCAATTGTAAAATATGGGCTGAATAATAGATCAAAATCTAAACCTCCTAAAGGCAGAGAGTCGAATTTAGGATTTTAACGAATGTATGATTCGGATTGCTCTCTTTATATAGTATAAACAATAACTAATAAAGAGATATATATAACTAACTGAAATATTTCTAATTCCAGTTCAACTTTCAGTCCTTCTATAACCTTTCCAAAATACTTTTTCTTCAACGTCTCTAATCAATAAATTTTCCTGTCAATAGTCTTTCTTACTAGATAAAAAAGGTAACTTGGATAATACTTGTCGTTTTAGGTTTGTTTCATGTCGGACTTCAATATACTCTAAACTTCTCTGCTCTACGGTAATTCACTGGATTGGTAAAAAAATAAAATAAAATTAAATAAAGTTAGAAGGATCTTACTTCCATTAGCTCCTAATTAGTTTCTTAACATAATTATGGCTTAGGATAATGTTAATAAAGTAATAACTTAGTAAGTCAAATAAATTCTAGAAGTTCATATAATATCTCGTTGAAGTCATGCATGCATAAAACGAGAATTCATAATCATGAACACCGCTCGCAAAGTCCTTTCAACTAAGTGCTCCGTAGGATACTCTGAATACTTGTAGGTTTGATTAGGAGAGACTAATCCAGAACGTCCGAGTCAACACTCAGCAGAACCATACAACTTAACCGATCCATTACATAACTCTTGTACGCATGACCGGCCGAAACCGTAGACGTGGCTCCAACCAAAAACAATCTTAATAATAATTCTTAACTCAACTTGACTGATAACTAACGTTCATTTCGTGACAGTAATTACTCAATTAATAATAAAATAAACACACTTCTTTGTGACACATGGACGTGACGCCAATATTTCGTTATCTCAATCGGATTTCTTATGAGTGGCGAGATAATTAATATTATATAATAATAATATTATAATTAATTATTTATTTAATTTAATTTAATTTAATTTAATTTAATTACTTAATATAATGACTTGCAGTGGAAACGACTTGTTAAGTATGCGAGTATCTGGTTAGTTTAATTATCGGTGATTCTTCTGTCCTATTTAAAATATAATTACAAGCATAGATAATTATTAAGGACATAGTATTGGGATCTTATTAAGATCATCTTACTCGACATTTATACGTTTCTAAAACGTGTTTATTATCGAGGATTCTGGTATACAATTCTATCGATCAGTTTGTTTTATTCTACTTCATTAGTTATTTCCTCAATGGGTAATTTCATATATTGTAATTGGGTGTGCATCATGTTTGAAGTTAGTTCGTGTTTCCTATTCAAGTCTGTCACTCTTTATAGGGTGCGACACTCGTATACCGAGAAGTAATGGTAGTTGAAATCCGGTTATTAATATCGGATAGCGGGTTAGTATTATCGAATAGCGCGTGAATCGAGTTTTGACCTAAAGTAGTAATTTCACAATACCAAATGTTTTTCTGCCCGTTGATAGCGATTTAAAAGACGCGGCTATCAAAGAAAGGGTAGAAAGTAAGTTGACCTGAGACACAAGCAGTAAAGAGTATTCTGTATGTATTTCTAGATAGTTTTCTATGTAGTAAGTAATATAATTAATATAAAATAAAGAAAGGAAAATAGATTAGAAGAAAAGACGTCTAGTCTTTGCTTCTTTTTGAATAAAGAAATTTTCTCGAGGAGAGAAGTGGGTGTTAGAATAGAGCTACAGTGCTTTCAATGTGTCACTGTTTGATTGCTTGACCTGTGTTTCAGGTTAGTGTGTCATCGTTGTCAGTGATTTCTCAAATGACTTGATTTGGACCGGGTCGAAATAGCGGGGAATTCGATCGGTACCAACAACGTTACGACAGTATTGCGTATCTGTAAGTCAATGTTCTCTTAGCAAAGAGACATATATGTATCATATATTCCAATAAGAATTTTTCGTTATAGAGCAGACTAGGCTCTATATGGCAGCATCTTGCGATTGTATTCTTTAATATCTGGGGGAGCACGGTTGTCTTCGGGATACTGATCAATTATAGTTTCTGCAACGTACTACTTTATCCTGATGTTTAAATGTTTCTAAAAGGTACTTCTTTATCGATGTTTCATATTGCAGTTTAGTTTTATCCTTAATTTCTGGAGTGGGTTCGACATGTTAATTGTTTTGTATAAATGTATAACATTGTTGGACTTTGATAACGTTTTTCTTATTTTTGTCTCAGCCAATTAACCTGAATACTTTTGCTAGGCCTAAGATAGTAATTTACCAATGCCAAATTTTTTATTATCCTAATAACTTCTATAAGAACTCCAACATGTCGAATAGTACCTTATCAATATGAGAGGGATATATAACTATCATGGTTTATTACCATGCGAGCCCATAGTTTCAAAATATAATATATTGTAAAGTATCTAAAGGATCGGCTTTCAAATAGAATAACTTCCGAACATCGGTTTTTTTAAAAACTATACAATGGCTGAATTGATTAATCTGTTAGAGTAAAAACTTTCCTGATCATCAGTCATTACAGGACTTTTCATGCTTTCAATGTATGCTAGTGCATCAGTAATGTCTTCAAAGTATGGGCTTAATTCTGGAAACAAATTCTGCCCAGTATTAGTAGCAGATGGCGATTTGGTGACGATAATTTTATTTAGTCCTGATCTTTCAAACCTTTGTCGGACTTCTCTCCTCATTGGCACTCTTACGAAAAAGACAAACACCTGCCGTCTATTATACGCCAAAATTATCTCCAATAATATTTGGGCAGCTGATGCATCTATATACGTCATCCCATGAAGATCAAAAATAATATATTTCGTTTTATCACGCGATCGTAAATCTCTCCTTCCTGGATGCACTCTGACTGAACCAAATCTTTCGAGACGACTTAACCTTTCCTTAAGATCCTCGGTATTAGTAAATGTCAGCGGTTCTGGGATTTTAACTACCAATCGATCTTCATCTAAATCTTCAAGCAGAGGCTCAAAGAACGTATTATTATTGTTATTTTCACCATCAAATATTCCAAGTTCATCAGCATTTGAAAACCTATTGTCTCCTTTCCTCTTAGCTAAAATCTGGATCCGCGATTGAGCTGAATGTTTAATAATACTGATGATAGAATAGCAACATCCTACACAAATTCCTACTTCAACAGAATAGAATATAGTTGTAATAAATGTAAGTCCAAGAACGATTAGTTCATTATAACCATGGCTTTGGAAATAAAATTTAAGGTCAGTAGGTGCCTCTTCCAACAACGTCAAACCAACCACTGAGGTTACTACCGAGAGTACGCACGTAGGTGTATTATGTACTACAGGTAAAAAAAATTTGATGGTAAACAGAGTAACTGAGCCGAGACAGACACCAGACATAACTGTTTGTCCACCTGAGAGGGCATTTATCTTCGATCTTCCATAACCTCCAAAGGCAGGGAGTGCTCCGAAAAGAGATCCTACAATATTCATACTTCCTAGGGCGACTAATTCTCTATTTGATGAAACCGTCAAATCATAAGTTGTACCTAACGCTTTAGAAGCTGTGGTAGATTCAAAGAAACCTAGCACAGCACATACGATACCTGCGTCTAAAAGGGGTTTTAATAATAATCGATTCGTTTTGTCCAAAGGATTATGTAAGCTGTCAAACCCATTTACTTTGAAATCTCCTATTATACTAATATCAAATTTATGTTTGATATCAAAATGGAATGAAAACATGATAGTACCTACAATAACGATTAATATTTCGGGAACAAATATTACCCATTTAAATCTCTTCATTAGTCTTTTCTTCATGACTTTCATTAACATCAAAATAATAAAGGAATATAGACTAAGTATAGCAGTGGGGGCATGGTAATTGTGTTGACCATATTTAATTAGAAACAAAATCTTTTCAAAAGGTGTGTGGTAGTGTTCAGGGGAGGTAGCTAAAACTTTATCCAACTTTAGTTCAGAAATTAATGAGTTAATGATCATAACGAAACCAACGGAACATATGAAACCTCTTAGTAGAGCTCTGCTCAGTATATTTCCCAAAAACCCTAACCTAAAAATACCGAGAAATAAGAGGAATGATCCACTTATAAATGTAACAACAATTGATATGGATATAGTAGATATCCGCTCGTCATGGTTTACCATCGGTTCCACCGCTTGTCCAACAACAAGTGAGATAGCACTCTCAGGACCAACAATCATTTGAGGTACAGAACCAAATATTGCATAAATGAACGGGGTTATGGCCAATGAATACAATCCAGACAACGGTTCCACATGTGCTAAGGAGGTTGCATATGATAAAGCTAATGGTATTTGGAAGGATGCGACCGAAAGCCCTGCAGTAAGATCGCCTAGAAATTTTGTTAAGGTATAATTCGGCATCCAAGAAAAACATGGGAAATAATATGCCAAGTAGTCCCAAATATTGGAAGTTGTTAAGATGGAACGGTTATTTATAGCTATCCTATCTTGAACGTCCTCTTGGTTATATACCAATCCATCTTCATTGTGTTGGCTTATAGCCTCAGCACTATCACTACTACCATTGGTATCACAAAACCTTCTAGAAGGCTGCATTCTTACTAGATTAACCAGCCTACTTTCCTGTGCTTTCAACAAGCGCTTTATTTTACTTCTGTTCTTCGTCCCTTACGTTCTATGAATTTATGATGAACTATTAAGAACCCGGCACAACTTTCGTTAGAATGTTTGATCTTCCAGGTTTTCAGTATTCTTAGATGTTGCCGATATATTGTAGAGTCCCATTTAAATTAGTTCCCACTTTGTTTATATCATATATGTTATGGTACGTATAGAGTCATTATATTCAGCAAAGCTTCTCAACTCAGTAGCAGAAAAGTTAACATTAACTTCGATCTCAAGTCAGGGTTCACCAGAGGTAAGTTCCTCGGCTTTTTGTAGCGATGGGGTACCTTTTCCAGACCTAAAAAAATCTGGGCAGAAATAGAGATTACCGCTGTTAAAGATTTATAATGTATATAAGGTTTGTATTTATATGGTGGCGGGGGGGCATTCCCCGGAAAAGGTCAGTTCCCGAATTTTCCAGATGTTAAAGTATTTTACAATTTAGTTCTGGGCTGTGTTTCAAATTTATTTCCAAATAATTAGTCAAGCAATTCGTTATTATACATCTGTACCCATTTTCGAAGGAAAGACAATGATGTAGCCTCGACATTTTTCGTAATCTTCATATTACACCTGTTAATATCATGAACGTTAAATATGATATGGAATATTTGTGTCATTATATATTTTTCTTATACAATTAACTATTTTACATATTATATTGATCCAAATACGTTATGGTGTATAAGACGGAGAACAGGTGTACCGTAAAGAAAAAGAAGAAAGGATATGTTGTCGATCCAATTTTTTTTGGATATTTCTGTCCTAGATGAGAACTACCCACGAGAAAAGTTTCAGAAAGGAATTTTGCTATTTTGCATATTTTACAATCAGGCTCTAATAGCCAGATGAGTGTACACTATATATATTATTACTATATATGCCGTATAGAACACTAATAATTACTGCTTTTGTACTGTGGCGTCCCTTTCCCCCTCTATCCGAAATAGGTGAGGGGCATGTGCCTTAAGGGTACGTGCCCAAGTGGGACAGAAGTGTGGCCACTTTCGTGGGCACTTTCGGCTTTTTCAAAATCTGAAAGTGCATTGTTCTCCGGTGTTCTCTCCAGGTACCTAGGACGGATAGGATTTTTGGTCTATCCTAAGGGATTTCGGGCCTACCCTACCTTTTTTAATCCCCAGTGAAAATCTTCAATCCAGTCCTAATTCTAACCTAACCCGAAGTCTATCCTAATCCAATCCATTTTTTTAATTATATAATTTATGAGAAAATTACTATAAAAATCATATTATACGACTGCTATTTTTCAATTCTTTTTTCAATCCATAAAATTTGATTTCTACCCTACCTTTTTTCAAAATTTTCACGCCCAATCCTTGCTTTTTCAATTCATTAACCCTAAGCCGTCCCAGGCCTGGTTCTCTCAGCCTTCCGGGTTTTGAAGTTCCTCAAAGTGGTCACAAAAGAGGCCACACTTCTGTCTTACCTGTGTACGTACGTAGTATGCTGGGTGGGGGATAGGCCTGGTCGGGCACTTTTTGAAAGCTTGCCCCCATAGTTAACAAATTTTTCGGGTCTTGCCCTGCTCCACGCGCAAGAAAATTTTGTCCAACCCTTGCCCCATACTTGCCCCAATTAGGTGTTACCCGGCCACCAGATTGTAATTTTACTTAGGTAATCTTTGTATTTGAACTAGTTTACCATATAAAAAATTTTTAGCCGAGTTTTGCCCCAAATTTTCCTCATGAAGAATGGCCCTTACCCACCTCGGGCAACGGGCAAGGTTCTTGCCCGACCAGGCCCAGTGGGGGATAACCCGGAGAGGTCATTATTTTCAAAATGTTACTGTCGCTCAGTAATAAAGACTGGCGGGGAGGGGGGAACGACGACCCTTTGGTGAACCCGGTTTCACATAACCAAGAGCTAGGAGGCGGCTGGAGCAGCCATGAAGTAATGCCCGTGAGAATCTAAAGGCTCCAATAATAATTGGTGACTGCTGAAAGAGAATGGATGACGTTCTTCCCCCAAACGACCTATATATTACATAATTCGGCTTTAATATTTAAATAATAGTATTGCATATTCATAGCTGCTATATACTAAAGGTGTGTATAGTATCAAAAGAAATGATACTTACGATATGTATTTACAATTCTTTTTTTCTTGAATATTAATTCTAATTATATGGTAGAACCCAGCTGATCTAGCTTTGCATTTCTTGGAGCTTCTCTGTTAATTCAGGCACAATGTCAAATAGATCTCCTTGCAAACCGTAGTCCGCGACCTTAAATATGGGAGCATCAGCATCTTTGTTGATGGCGACGACGACTTTGGAACCTTTCATTCCTGCTAAATGTTGAATTGCTCCTGATACACCTATGGCAACGTACAAATCTGGCGCTACAATTTTCCCTGTTTGGCCAATTTGTAAAGAATTGTCACAAAATCCGCCATCAACTGCAGCTCTCGTTGCACCAACTGCTGCGTTTAAGGTATTTGCTAACGGATCTAATAAACTTTCAAAATGCTCTTTATCTTTCAAAGAAACTCCACCAGTTATAACAGTTTTCGCGGAAGTTAAATCGGGTCTTTTGTCATTGTCCAATAAAGCATCAGATTCCCATTTAATATCATCATTAACTTCGGAAGTCTGAACTTGTTTAATTGGGATGTTGGGAGATATCATATTTTTTTGTACCTGTTTTGTTATGGAAAAGGAAGATGGCCTAACAGTAATCATGTTCAGTTTTTGTTGACTGCCAATGGTGGCAATGGCATTCCCGGCATATATGGGCCTCTTAAATGTAGTAGCATCTAAAATTTCAGTAACGTCACAAATTGCTTGATAATTCAAGACGGCGGCGAGACGAGGAATAATGTTTTTCCCGATCGATGAATTTGCCATAACAAAATGGGTGTATTTATCAACAGTGCCTAACACATTCTGTAGGAGAGGAGTTACAACTTCTGGAAGATAAGTATTCAACGTTGCATCTTCAGCAACAAGGATTTCTTGAAGACCTAGATCTGTTGAAGACGACTGCAATTGTTTCGCAATTCCAGGTGCATGAGATCCAATGATTATAGCAGTGATTGGGTTCTTTAATTTTTGAGCGGCATGTATAGCGCTCATAGAAGGTATAGATACTTTACCATCCCTTGTGGCCTCAATAAAAGCCAAAGTTGAAGAGAATCTTATTTTCCCCAAAGTTATTGTGTGACCTCGGATACCGGGAAGGGTCCTTAGGAATAGCATCATGTACCAGATTTAAAACAGTGGGAAGCTATCTGAATATAGTATTGTGACGTATATCTATAAGTTTATAATTTATAGAAAATAATGGTTTGTCAATACATGAATGTATTTCTAGATGAATATCAAATTAAGAGAAGGATTAAGCTTACTGACTCTGTTCTTGTTTTATATCCTGTTTTAAGTAGTTTACCCTAAAATAGGTGAGAAGCCCACATAAAAAGTAACCCGCACTTGGCACTACGGATACTACTTCCCCGTAGTGAGAGCAAGTTTCTCTGCCTAAAATTGAAATTAAGCCGACGTTTGGTTGTTTTCTGCCCGGGAAAGTTTGCCAATCGTTGAAGGCTAGACGGAGGCCAGAGAGGAAATTGTCCGCCTAAGTGCGTACATACGTACAACATGTGGGACATAGAGCTAGCTCGGTTCCTGGTAGTTCCGAGGTTGGGCCTAGAGGAAGAAGCTAGCAGGCCATTTAGGTGGCGGTATTGAAAGCATAAGGTAACTTTAGATTAATCTCAAGCCCATATTTGTTGGTATACGAACTAGTAAATCAGCCCAAAAAGAGTCCTTTTCGATAGAACTAATCCAAGAGAAAATACTGAAATCAAAACTTGTATGTTTCTCACTTAAGGCACCCGAAGAAAAATTGATCGAATTGAATACTAACTATTATCGGATCAAAACATACACTCCCTTGAGTGAACCAATTGCTCTCAATATAGAACCTCTAGTAATATATTAGTCTTCCTAGTATTATTTATTATATGCCTAATTACTGAAAAACTCCAATTTTATACCTATTAAAGAACCAGGTCTTTGTCACAAATTTATTTTCCATAATACCGTCGAGTATAATCTAAGAGATTTTGTGGTAGAGAAGCGCTGTTCTTTCTGCTGCCCATCATAACTAGACTAGTATATTATCGACTATGCCACGAGGAGACCGAGATCATACGGTGAATAAAGTCCCAACCAAGAGTCCGGACATGGAATCGACAAACAAATGGAAAATCCCACATTACTACAGAAGATCACATGTCCATTCACCTACACAATACTCAAATCCAAACGGGTCCCTAAACTCATTCAATGGCTCTCCCAATATAAATATAATGACCAGTCCTAAAAAACTACTAATAGAAGAACCTCAAAGAGTCAAGACTAAATCAAGAAAATCGAAGAGGAAGGATGGGCAAGTAGTCTTTGTGAATTACACAGTCCTCGACACGGAAAAGAAAGCCACTATGAACACAGACATCGAGAAAGATATACCCCTTGCTGAACAACATCAAATATTAAAACGAAAATCTTCAAAAAACTCAGTATTACAAATATTTAAATCATCGTCGAAAAATCTAAGAAACTCTAGCAACAGAGCCTCGTTAAAATTAGTTAAGGATAAAAACCTGCATAATAACAATACCCCTGCTGTAAATCTATCAGAAGTAGGTACACTGATAAACAAATCAGGTGGCCCATCAACAGCTTCTGCGAAGGTAAAGGATACAACAAAGTCTCTATCGGCAAAAAGATCATACGGTTCTTTTTTAAAGCATACCAAACTAGTGCCAAACTGTAATCAGGTGGCGAAGTCTTACATCACAGAAACGTTAGACAACCAATGGGAGGGAGATTTGGAAGTAGTTCCAAAATCGTTACCAAATCCATCATTGGCAAAGCCTTCTAACAATAATAATAGAGATAAATTAACTCCACTAAAAGTTGCTAATATCCCCTTATTTACTGCAAGACATAAAGCAACAAGTAAATCCAAAATGCCTTCCAAAGTTGAACAAATGAAGTCTGAAAATAACCAGGTAGTTAACAATCATTTTTTTGATGACAATACCTATACTACCGAAGCTGTTGTCCATGCGAGCTACAATACTTTTCCGACTGATACAGATGGTTATAAACTGCGAGAAGAAAATGATGCATCTGTTGCATTTAGTAAATTATTCACAAGGAAAAGGGCAAATACAAGTGGGGCTCCATCTTCTTTCCTAAACTCAACTTGCAATCCAAATACAAATCAAGGTCACAATACTATCACTAGAGGTAATACCTGTAACAACCAAAAGCAGCATACTGCAAACCGCAGGATTAATCGGTCATCCTCGTCTTCTGCCATCGCTCAAAGAACAATGTCCATAGCCTCTTTGTCATCATTGTCCAATCGATATTCCCCTAATAGAATTATATCACCAGGGCGGCCGAGGTCAAGTACGAGAAGTTCCTCATCATATAGGATGTCAAGAGATTTAGGATCACTCTATGGAACTGCATCTAATATTCCAGAACTGGCTCTAGAAAACGAAGGTAATCAGTTTCTTGATAATCAATATATAGCGAACTATAGCCAAGTTACGAATAATGATAACAATCTAAACAACTCAATGTTCAACCATAAGAAAAATCAGGAATCAATATCGGATATACACCAGATATACAGTGCGGGAACAGTTGCATCAACACCTTCATCGTCCTTTGTAACGCCACCATATTTTGGACAAGCGCTACAGTCATCAACTTCTGCGGTATCTACTCCTAGCTGTGTTGAGTCTACTAACTATCATAGTGGAACCCTTCGGCCAAATAATAACCCATACGGTAACAATGACAGTTCAAGTAATTTACCAAGAACCAGATCTAATCATACAAACAGTAATTCAGTGTCCACAAGAAAGGCTGATCAAGAAAGCGACAACTTTTTCTCGGAGTTTTCGAGTATCACCACACCGACGGGTAGTATATATCCTACTTGGGAAATGCAACGAATAGAAGCTGCCATACCGAAACAAAATCCAAAGTATTATGAAAATCTTCCCAAAAATGGGTACATGCATAGGACTACAAGTCAGGGGTACAACAGTAATAGTAATAATATTGATAGGAAAACTAACGGCATTGAGCGATTTGATGGTCTTCACAGTCAATCCAAGACATACCATGATGCAAGAAAATCTACTAGCAGTGCGGTGGATTCATTAATGACCAACTCTATCGGCTCAACGGCAAGTAGTATAACACCAAGAATGAATTCACAAGATGGAGAGAAATATTTTCTTGTTAACACCGGAATAGCATCAAAAGAAATCAATCTGAATCATTTCAACAAGCCTATAACTGAGAATAACGAAACTTCTGTTCAAGCTACGAATAACAATCGTAACGATACCAATAACCTGGATAATAATATGGATCCACTTTCGCAGTTATATACTGAATTTGATTTTGAAAACCCTAATTCATTTTTCCATGAACAGTCATGTATAATGAACTCTACAACGAGTAATGCAGATACTTTAATGCAAAATGGTGAGAATACCAAAAATGATGAAACAATTTCGAGTTTAGGACTTGGGACTTCTTCAATCATTTCACCTAATTCAACGGTGCAACGGCCATTCAACAACTTAACCACCACTACCACTAATAATGATTCTTCTTTACCGATGAATGGGAATTTAGGTTATAATTCCCAGTATAACTCTACTGAAGGGCTTGACATGGTCAACCTGAATGATAATAATGCTATATTTGATATTCAGAGCATGTTGTTACTGTCAGAATTGGGAGACAATTACATGACAGGTACTAAGGTGTCAAACTCTAACGATCACATTAATGACGATAAGATAGGATTACCATTCGATAACAATAATTCTTGATACAAAGTGAAAAAAGTATGCAAAGTCGATATATACTATATATATTAAACTATGAATTTTTTAGATAGAACTTGATACATTCTAACTTATAGGTGCGCTAAAATACAATATAACACAGGAACTAGATAGTTTACAGATGTATGTTGTTAGTTCGAATTAGTTGCCTATCTTATTTATTTAAGTATAGATGTATTAAGAAGTTTATACTACAGTTGTCCCTGCTGTTGCAAAATACCCTTGATATATTCTACTAGTTGAGTTTCATTGCCGTCTGGATTATCGAATTGCCAAATGATTGAAGCATTATTAATCTTACCTAGCCATGGGCCAGGTTTCATTTTTAACAATGTTAATAGTTTTTTCCCATCAACTAAAGGTTTTATTTCATGTGAATTTTGTAGGTTTTCATTAAATATAAATGCATAGAATGACTCGTATTTATTGAATAAGGAGTTTATTAGTAATTGATTCTTGTATTGATTGTTTTCTTTTAATAAATTCAAATATTCATTAAGCAATGACACGAAATGAATTAACTGCCAATGGCCATTCAATATTTTTAAGAACATACCCACTTCAGATCTCTTTAATTTCTGTTCTTTGGTTTTCAATGTAGAAGAAGAAGAAGCGTTTACAAATTTCTTAATCATACCTTGATAGTCTTTCAACAAATCAATTACTTGTGAAACGATCTTGGCGTCATTTTTACTTAGTTTCAAACCTTCTTTAATTATACTTTCTGATACGGTGATTGTATTATTTAACTTTTTCTTTGGCAGTGCGATTATTTTCAAATTAGCGAATGGAGTTAATGATGATGCTAATATGAAATTTTGTTTCAAAGAACTATCGCTATTTTCCGTGAAAAACTCATTTATTGTAGATTTAATTAACGGTATTGAAACGAATTCTTGAAAGTTCCTAATTAAATTTTTCAAATGATTATTTAATATTCCTTGGTCATAGATTTTAGTAATTTGAAGCAAATCATTTTTATCTAAATTCTCTTTATTAAATTTAATAACATTTTCATCATTGTGCCAGAAGAATATTACATTATCTAAATGATTTTTTTGAATTAAATCTAAACCCAATAATGGATTTGGACCGTTTAATATTTTTTCCATTTCGACTCCGATTCTTTCTCTTGAAATTTTAGAATTGAATGCGACATTAATTTCATGATCATTCATTTCCTTTTGAACTTTTTCATCAATTTTAAAATTAAATCTTGAAGCGAATCTAATTAATCTCAATACTCGTAATGGATCATCTAGGAATGTTTTCCTTGGAGGCAATGGAGTTCTAAGTATTCCCATTTTCAAATCTTTCAAGCCCATTTGAGTGAAATCTTCAATTTTATTTTTTTGAATATTATAAAATAATGCATTTAAAGTAGCATCTCTTCTTAGTGCATCTTCCAATGGAGTACCAAATTTGGTCATTATTGGGATTCTTGATAATTCAGTATATTCTTCAGCTCTTAGATTAACGAAATCTACCTCTACACCGAACAATTTTGTTGTAGCAGTTTCCAAATGTTTTGATTTGGCAGGATTTTTATCAATTTTATGAATGGAATGAGGTTTAATACCATATCTTTGATAATGCTTATTTAAGAAATCATTTAATCCCATTGCGAATGATTCTCCTGACATTATGTTTATAGCGATATCCAAATCATGAGAAGATTGACCTAATAATTTATCACGAACCCATCCACCTGTAATTCTTAAAGTTAATGGTTCCACAGTAGTGTGCTTATGTAATTCATTATAATGTAGAGTATAATCATTTAATAGTTTACAGATATTTTTTTCAATGGGAGTCAAATTAATTGTTGGAGATAAGGTGAATCTCTCATTGTCATTATGACTACTATGCAAGTTTTCATATGTTAAGTTCGATAATGGAGTAGATGGAATTGGAGTTTCTATTGGAGTTTCTACTGGAGCAGATGATGATGATGATGATGATAATTCCATTAAATTTCCATTTCCAATTGTGATTCCATTGTTGTTTGACATTTTACTTGATACAATTTCTGTGGGCTGATTGCGATTCAGATACTTCTTGGAGTACTTTTTAAGGGAATTTATTGATGATGACGATGATGATGCTTGTAAATACAGTACAGCTAATGCAGGTGAAGATATTAAAATGGAAGACGATGATAGAAGTGATCTTCGAAACATACAAATACCGTAAAAAGACAAAAAGAGGGCCTAGAACTAGCGACGACAATAGAGTTCAAAGCAAGTCTCTAATGCACAGCTATTACTTCGAGATATATTGATGGTTTCGATGGACCATCTAGAGTTTAAAACTGAAAAAAAAATTGTATATTATTACAGACTAACAACGCAGTACTAATAATTTTGGTGTAAAAGGGCATTGAAACATTTTGTAGCTGTTGAGACCTAAGCCAGACGGGTAAGCCTAATCCAGGCAAATGGCTTTGTTACAAAGTGTTACCCTAACGTAACGGAATGTTTTTTGGTAGGAGACCTACTTAATGTATTCGGGCTACGAATCTATCGTTAGGGGAACGGACGGGCGGCGCGGGGACGGCAGTTCAGCCAGACACCACGGCGGAATTCCATGCTGATACATGTTCCGTAGAATCCCCTAAAAGATATTTTGGATACCTTCTTCCTTAGAACCTTCGAATTTCCTAAAGAGGAAAATAGATCGAACAGAGAGGTGGGTACCCATGTCACTTACGGGCTCGGGGTTTCCCCTACGTATTCGCCGTACAACAAAATCTCTTTTTGAGTGTGTCGCCCAAAAACACCCAGAACAGCCCGGACGGGGAAGGAGAAGGGGAAGAAAAAAGGAAAAGGAAAAATTTCTTCTAGGGGAGAAGCGTCATTACCTTCATCTCCATACTCCAAACCAAAAGCAAAAGCAAAAGCAAAAATCTCATCTCAGCTCATCTCATCTCATCCCGTCACAAGCCTCTTCAAGTTGGACGGACAGCAACGAACTACTCCCACGTACTTTATGTAAACCAGGGAAAGGGAAGACGACATGAAGTTATTACATACATTTTTTAATATTATATATATTAGTTTTGTGAAGCCTCTAGCAAAAGAAGTAGATCAAACATTGCTTGTTCTACTCCCATATTCTGTCATCGAAGGAAAGAACTGAAAAAATAAAATAAAATAAAATAACACAAAACTACGTACCCTTATTCTTTGCCGTCTTCAAATAACGTTAACTTATAAAGTACGTACTAAATTTTAATATCTGAAGCAAACACTGTCTACGTACATACGCCGGACTGTGTTTTCTACTGCGTCCTTTTTGATTGTCTTTTTTTTTCGTTCTGTTTTTTCTGTCTAAAATTTTTTTTTCCTTAAATTTTTTTAATTGTATGAAAATTTTAAGGATACTTTCTGCTTCCTTCAATTTTTTACCCTTTTAAAGTGGGAAAACGGAAAACAAGAAACAATATAGAGAGCAAACGTGGAAACCAAAAAAATAAAAAAAAGGGATATACATACATAGACTATCTAGTATTTACTATTTTCAGTTCAGCGCTTTTGCCACCGGCCTTCATTAATATATTCACTGGTCCATTAAAAAAGACGCTATTAACTGTCTTATACCATACTATATTACATATCATAACATCCCATATCTGCTAAATTTTAGCATCTCGGAGAACATCGTCCATTCACAAGGACAATATAGGAATAAAAACGAAAACAAAAACCAAAGATAAAATGCTGGATACCATCCTTCCTTCATATGTGCCGGCTGAGGTGGAAGATGGGGTCCCCGTCTTTAAACCGTCTTTCGAAGAATTTAAAGACTTCTATAAATACGTGGATTCAATAAAAAGTTATGGTATGCAATCAGGTATAATAAAAATAATACCTCCAAATGAATGGCTAAAGGGACAAATAAATAGTTCAAACCCACCTGATCCATCTTTGCTTGCAAACATTAAGATCAAGTCTCCTATTCAACAAGAAATTAGCGGCAATCATGGTATCTTTTTGGCTCAAAATTATGAAAAGAAAAAGACTTATAATATGATTCAATGGAAAAGTTTATCTAAAAATTATAAATTACCTGATTATCCTCATCATTCACATTCATATTTATCCTCCATCTCCTCTGCCTCCACTTTTTCTTCTTCTTCAAACGTTAAAAAGGAAGATGAAGAAAAGAAACACAAGGAAAAGGAAAAAGAAAATCGAGAGCAAGTTGATACTTCCACTACTCCTCATGCTATCGCCAATTTTAAATTAGACGATTTTAAGAAATTTATACAGAATGATAATTATAATGAAGATAATTTAGATCAATTTAATGATAAGGAAAGATTGAAATTCTTAGAAAATTATTATTGGAAAACATTAAATTTTACCCCAACATTATATGGCGCTGATACTCTTGGTTCCTTATTCCCTGAGAATTTAAACATTTGGAACGTCTCTAAATTACCAAACCTTTTAGATTACTTGGATAAGGATATACCAGGTGTCAACGATTCATTCTTATACGCAGGACTTTGGAAAGCTTCATTCCCATGGCATCTAGAAGATCAAGATCTTTATTCAATAAATTATATACATTTTGGCGCCCCAAAGCAATGGTATTCAATACCACAAGAAGATAATACAAAGTTTTATAAATTTATGAAAGAACAATTCCCAGACGAATCTAAAAGTTGTTCTGAATTTTTAAGACATAAAGTATTCATGGCTTCACCGAAAATATTAACAAATAATGGTATTAAAGTAAATAAGATTGTTCATTACCAACATGAATTTATGATCACTTTCCCATATGGATATCATTCAGGATTTAATTACGGTTACAACTTGGCAGAATCAGTAAATTTTGCATTGGAAGATTGGCTAGAGATTGGATCTCATTCGAAAAAATGTCTTTGCGTTAATGATTCTGTGGAAATTGACGTTGATAAGTTAGCTTCAAATTGGTATAGTTATAAAAAATCTGCCACTCCGATAACTATTAATAGTACCGCAACAAATACTAATACTGATACCCATTCCAGCAATACAAATCAAGTTTATCAATCAAATGATACAAGAACAAGAAGTTTTACGGAATTATTAAATCATAGTTCACAAGAACTACAAAATATCCAGAAGCAAGATATTAATAGTATTGATATGAATATTAATGATCCAATGAATGTTATCACTATTAATAATAATAATTCAGTAAGAAATAATAACAATATCATGCAAGATTCTCAGCACTCTTCACTCCGATCAACAAGTCCTAACTTAGGTCAATACTATAATCCCTTGAGACCGGGAAGTAGCAGAATATCATCTCCATTTTTATCAAAAATGATGGATCTTTCAAATATTGTAGAACCTACATTGGAAGATCCGGCTTTAAAATTCAGGAAAAAGGTTCTGCGACAACAGCAACAGCAACAGCTGCTGCAAAAACAACAGCAGACGGATACGGCCCCGTCATCCTCGTCATCTTCTGCATTCCCACCACAATCTCAGCCACAATATAATCAAACATTAAGTAGTAATAACACCATAAATACTCAGAGTACCAACTTACCTCCAATATCGTTACCGCCTCTCAATACACCAAATACAAATAATTTATTTGATGAAAATGAAGATAATATGATCGCATTAAGTTTAGCTAATATGGCAAATAGTAGGACTTCATCACCAAGATTAACTTTACAGACAATGGACCCCGCCAATGTGTCAATAAATAATGGTAACAGTATCAGCAACAACAACAACAACAACAATACTAACGACAATAACGGCAGTCATAATACCAATACTCTCATAGCTTCCATTCTCTCTCCTATCCCTTCATATTCAGACACAAAAAATGGGAACACTAACATAGGTCATTCAAATATACTTAACACTGACAATAAAAATATTAGCCCTAGCAGTTCACTATATTCTTATCATAATTCAATATTCCCTCCACCTACCTTTAATAACAATACTAACACGATCAACAGTAACAATAATACATTTTCCAATTTGAATGGATATAATAATTATAATACCACTCACACCTTTTTGAGTAATAATAATAATAATAATATTAATAATTCTAACCCAATCCCATTATCATTCCAATCACACATGGGGAACTCTTTCCAGCAACGACAACAACAACAACAAATGAATGGTCCTCCTCCAATGTCACCAAGAGCAAATATCGCATTCATGAAAAGAATGAAATCACCTAATATTGTAACATTAAACATTTCCAGGGAGACTTCAAAAAGTCCATTACTACCTAACCCAACTTTGCAAGCTAATGCAAACACAGATAACGATTTTAAGTCACCATTAAATATTGATGATGATAATAGTACTAATAATAATATTTTGTCCTATCTAGGTAAAGGTCAAACATCATCATTAAGTGAAATAGAACATAAAAACAATAAGCATAACAAGCGCGCTATACCGAAGGGGAAAGCTAAACCTAAAAATGGTTATAATAATGGTAGAAGTACATCAGATTTGACGTCATTGAATCAACCAGCGACTAAGAGGCAAAAAAGTAATAACAATACCTCAAGGATGACAACATTGACATCATCACAAAGGAAAAAAGGTGAACGGGAATCTACTATCTCCCCTTCACCTTCTTCTCAAACGGAGGAACAAACCGGACAATCACAACAACCTCCTAAATTTACCGAAGACGAAATTATAATGTCAGAAAATGGTAAAATTTATGTTTGTTTAGAATGTAAGAGGCAATTTACTTCCGGTCATCACTTAACGAGGCATAAGAAATCGGTGCATTCAGGTGAAAAACCTCACTCATGTCCAAAATGTGGTAAGAAATTTAAAAGAAGAGATCATGTACTACAACATTTAAATAAGAAGATACCTTGCGTTCCTGATGCATATTCTAATTCCACAGAATCTCAAATGCGCATTCAAATTCAATTACAACAGCAAAACAGTAATCCGGCAGACAATAATAACACTAATGGTGATGTCTTGGGAACAGATAGGGCTGTGGCATCTGTAAGTGAGGCTGCGACCGCTATCAACAGCAGCACTGATAATAATAGTAATAAAAGTAATAATAATAATAATGATGATGATGATGATGATAAAAATAAAGCTCCGTCAAAGACGGATGTGAATAATGAAGGTAAAGATATATCTAGCTCTAATATCGAGCCCGATATTAAACGCGAGTAAAGGAATGTTGACCAATGAATGGTATTATATTATTATTATATTTTATTATTATCCTTTAAAACAATGGGCATGTGAGAGGAAATGATAAAGATTACTCAATGAGTAATCTTAAGATTGAATTGTTTTCACGTTGCAAAAGGCTCTTTCGAAATATTTATAGATAACGAGATATCGGCAACGTATCATGCAAAGAAAACAGTGGGGGGGGGTTTCTGTTTTTCTACAGGTTTAAATTTATTTTGTTCCATATTCTATTTAGTTTAGTTTAAATTAGTTTAGTTTAGTTTAGTTATAAATTTAGTTAGGCAGGTAAGGCATACACTTTGACATTAATAATAAGGCCCCATTAATTGCATTTTTCAAGATAATTGTAGTCGACTATACCAAAAAATGGTTGCGTCTAAAAACCCACAACTGGCAAGAGTAGTGCTCTCTAGTGACATCAGCACACAAACCTGGGCATAATATGGCTGATATTAAATGCATTGTTATTCGAAACTCTTTCTTGTTCCTGTTCATAAAACGTCCGGGGGGGGGGGGAGCAAACTAAAATTTAATATCATTAGCCGCCAAGCAATTAGCACCGGCACCGCACCCGTTCTATTGGTAGAGTGGTCGATTTTATGTTGGCTACATAGACAAGACTATGACTCAAAGACCAGTAAGTCGCAATTTAATTAGGTTATCATCAGAAATAAAAGAGAGTACCGGTATCACCGTACTTTAATAGGAGAAGTAAGGATTAAATAGGATTAATTGGTACGAGAAAATAACACAAATATAGTACAATGAGGGATAAAGTGGCGTCAATAGCGACTCCAATAAGACTGGTGTTATTAGGTCCTCCAGGATCAGGGAAGGGCACTCAAACGAAAAAGTTAATGAATTTGATACCACAATTTGATCATATATCATCGGGTGAACTTTTACGTCAACAAATCAATGCCAACACTAAACTTGGTCAAATAGCATCCAAATACATTCACGAAGGAAAATTAATCCCGGATGATTTGATTACGAAACTGTTAACGAATCGTTTATTCAACCCACTCAGTCCGAACTCTAATAACAGTAATTCTAAATGGATTCTCGATGGTTTTCCAAGGACAATTATACAAGCTGAACACTTGGATCGGACGTTGCTTCAAAATCAAACCATGTTGGACCTTGTCGTTGAACTAAATGTCCCTGATAGTATTATTCTTGGACGTATCGAAGAAAGATACATCCATCCATCAAGTGGAAGAGTTTATAACTTGAAATATAATCCCCCAAAAGTTCCAGGCAGGGATGATGTTACAGGGGAGCGTCTAGTGAAAAGGGTAGATGATACATTGGCTGCATTCAAAGAAAGAATCAAAACCTATCATGAAACGGCAGACCCACTAAAAGAATATTATGACAAACAAGGCGTTCTGAGTACTTTATCAGGAGAAACCTCCGATATTATATTCCCAAAGCTTGTTAGCTTATTGAATTCCAAATTCGGGCTGAAATTAGAAACAAGTTCGTAATATCGAAGGGATATGTAAATTGTAATCCTTCAAAATACTCATTAATTCCGAAATTTGTTCTTCAATTCATCAATTCAAAACTATATCACATGGTCGAGACTAAAACCATCGTTTTTTATGGTCACGTATATGGATAGTTTCAAATAATATCGTACAAATTATATATTCGCTAGTCATGTATAAAAAAGGGAGCAAACTCTACACTCCTACCTAACCTTCTGTTTTGTAGTTTAGTAATGATATCTATTACAGTATATAATAGGGCAACAAGCTTCATTTTCTGGCGCGCTTCGAGATTCCTACGTAGTCTAGCATTGAATATTTTTAAATACACTATATAGAATCTATACAATAAAATACTTGAAAAACGATTCCTTAAAAAAAGACAAGAGCAAAAACATAGGATTCCTCCTGATAGAAAGAGTGGAACTAATTGACAGGTACTTAACGAAAAGAAGCATGAAGTTTTACATCGATGATTTGCCGGTACTCTTCCCTTACCCAAAGATCTATCCTGAACAATACCATTATATGTGTGATCTAAAGAAAACACTTGATGCAGGCGGGAATAGTATCTTGGAAATGCCATCTGGGACAGGTAAAACTGTCTCTTTGTTATCTTTGACAATATCATATCAGATGCATTATCCTGAACATCGTAAAATTATCTATTGTTCGCGTACTATGTCAGAAATTGAAAAGGCATTGGTGGAATTGGAAAATTTAATGGCTTATAGAGCTAAAGAATTGGGTCATGTGGAAACATTCCGTGGCCTTGGCTTAACGTCAAGAAAGAATTTATGTTTGCATCCAGTAGTGAGTAAGGAAAGAAAAGGTTCTGTTGTCGATGAAAAATGTCGAAGGATGACAAATGGGATAGCAAAAAGGAAATTAGAACAAGATCCAAATGCGGATGCTGAATTATGTGAATATCATGAAAATCTATATAAAATGGAAGTAGATGAATACTTACCAAATGGTGTCTTTTCCTTCGAGAAATTGATTAAATATTGTGAAGAGAGAACAATCTGTCCATATTTTGTTGTTCGTCGTATGATCTCAATGTGTAATATAATGATTTATTCATACCATTATTTACTTGATCCAAAAATCGCAGAAAGAGTTTCTAATGAAGTATCAAAAGACAGTATAGTTATTTTTGATGAAGCGCACAATATTGACAATGTTTGTATCGAGTCTCTATCTTTGGATTTAACCAATGATGTGCTAAGAAGAGCTACAAAGGGTGCACATGCGTTAGAAGAGAAAATCGATGATGTACGGAAAATAGATTCTCAAAGGTTACAAGACGAATATGATAAGTTGGTCGAAGGCCTTCATTCCTCTGATATTGTACCAGAACAAGAGGAACCCTTCGTGGAAACGCCTGTATTATCTAAAGATCTTTTAAAGGAGGCTATACCGGGGAATATAAGAAGAGCAGAACATTTCGTATCATTCTTGAAGAGGTTAATCGAATATTTGAAGACAAGAATGAAAGTTTTACATGTCATCTCAGAAACTCCTAAATCTTTCTTACAACATTTGAAACAGTTGACGTTCATCGATAGAAAACCATTAAGGTTTTGTTCGGAACGTCTCTCTTTACTTGTAAGAACATTGGAAGTTAATGATGTTGAAGATTTCAACTCCTTGAAGGACATCGCTACTTTTGCAACACTTATCTCTACTTATGAAGATGGATTTTTACTAATTATTGAACCATACGAAATTGAAAATGCAGCAGTCCCTAATCCAATCATGAGATTCACATGCCTTGATGCATCTATAGCAATAAAACCTGTATTCGAAAAGTTTTCCTCTGTTATTATTACATCAGGTACCATTTCCCCGTTGGATATGTATCCAAGAATGTTGAATTTTGAAACCGTACTTCAAAAATCATATTCCATGACATTAGCTAAAAAATCTTTCTTACCAATGATTGTAACTAAAGGATCTGATCAAGTCGCTATATCATCTCGGTTTGAGATTCGTAATGATCCAAGTATTGTCCGTAACTATGGGTCAATGTTGGTGGAGTTTGCAAAGATTACTCCTGATGGAATGGTAGTGTTCTTCCCATCGTATTTATATATGGAAAGTATTGTCTCAATGTGGCAAACGATGGGTATATTAGATGAAGTTTGGAAGCATAAGTTGATTCTTGTCGAAACACCAGATGCTCAAGAAACTTCTCTAGCATTGGAGACATATAGAAAGGCATGCTCGAATGGGAGAGGTGCTATATTATTGTCAGTTGCAAGAGGGAAAGTCTCGGAAGGTATCGATTTTGATCATCAATACGGTAGAACTGTCCTGATGATTGGTATCCCATTCCAATATACAGAATCTCGTATATTAAAAGCGCGTCTAGAATTCTTAAGAGAGAATTACCAAATTAGAGAAAACGATTTCTTATCATTCGATGCAATGAGACATGCAGCTCAGTGTCTTGGTAGAGTTTTAAGAGGTAAAGATGATTACGGTGTTATGGTGCTAGCAGATCGTAGGTTTTCGAGAAAGAGAACACAGTTGCCAAAATGGATTGCGCAGGGCCTATCAGATGCGGATTTGAATCTTTCTACTGATATGGCAATCTCGAACGCTAAACAGTTTCTAAGAACCATGGCTCAACCGACAGATCCTAAAGATCAAGAAGGTGTTTCGGTATGGAGTTTTGAGGATTTGACGAAACACCAAAACGAAAAGAAAAAGAAAAGCCAACCCATAGAAGTCTTAGGAGAAGAGGACGAAGATATCGAGATGGAGTAACATTAAGTACTAAAATGCATTTGCATAAATATGTAATATATGCTACTGTCTATATATTATATAAAGATAAAACTATCAATAGCTGGTGCGAATCCTGACGCTCGGTTTTACGTAGATTGTCAATTTAAATACGAGACCGCCGGTCCTACGACCCTATTACCTTTCATTCAATGACTTCAAGCTTAAAAGAAACTTCCTTATCTGCATCGAGGTAAGAATCGCAAACACACCATATAGTTAATTCATGGTTCCCAGAACTCGACAAGGAGAATTCGAGATCATATTCTTGACTCTCTTTACTTAGGGAGACTTTCTTGATGGCATACAGTTCTCTTTTGGAAACTTCACCTATAACAAGCCACCAATTTTCTAATTTCTTGAATGGATATTGCTCTGTAATGACCTCTAGGGACTCTGGTTCGTCATCTCTAGTTAATTTTACCGTAATGCTTATCAGTTGCTCAATAGCAATTTTCGAGTTGTTCAGAGGTGAATAAAGTAACGCTACATTAGGATAGCTATTAACAAAGTTCGCCACTCTAACAAGCTTCTTATTTTCCATCATCATAATCTCCATTCTTTCATCATCTTCTAGGGACATGATGTCATACACAGTCTCGACTTTCTTTTCGGCACATTTGGCCAAGATATTGTCATCAAAGAATGGGATTTGCCTTAAAGGATTGTCAACATCCCAAATAGCTTGAACGATCATCTGGGATATATCCATGGCTGTAGTGGCGTTGAGACAACCTTCACCAGAAAGAATATCGATTATGCTATTAACAAGTTGAAGAGATTTGGTTAGAATATACCGTAAATCCTCTTTGAACTCGGGTTCAAGCGGTATCCTAGAGAAATGTGCCTGTAACAGTGTAAAAACTTTAAAGCTTGTGATATTCATGGTAGCATCAAGAGAAAATGTTAGAGGTAGCTTCTTGCTTAATCTGACCAAATTACTGTAGTCGTTCTTTCTAATACGAATCTGTTCGAATTCTGTCGCACTCGAAAGAGTTTCAAGGATATCTTGAAGTGTCGAAGTTTTTGATAGTTTCTTAATAAATGTATCCATCGTAACAAAGTAAACATCGTTATGTGAACTAATTAAACAACCATTCAAAGGAGAAATAACTTCATCAGTTTCATCTTCCGACGCCTTTAATTTATTTCTATCTTCTGATATATCAATCATAGAACTTTCTACTAAATCTTTCATAACATTTTCAATTAATTCAGTCAAATACGCTGAAATCCCAAATGACGAAATATCTTTAACACCGTAAAAGCTAGGGTTTGCATGAATTCTTCTGTAAAAATAGGAATACGTCATCCAATCTATACAATGTTGTTTATCTTGTATTATGTTGTTACCGATTTCACTAAGAAGGATGTCATGAAGATGATAGTAAATAAAACTCTCTACCGGTAATGGCTCCACCAGAAATTTTCTATAGTAATTTTTTCTATTTGAATCTGTAAGGATTATAGCTTTTCCACTATCTACCAAAGCTCGCTTTCCAACAGAGCTTACCATTCCTAGAATTTCATATAACGTGTAATTAATGTAGCGGTGAGCATGACCATCGAAATATGAAGTTCCTAAGATAAAAACCTGGTTTGATTTAGGGCAACAAAGATGGCATTCTTTCGATACCAACAAAAATGATAAAGCACCATAGTCATATAATTTCTGTACTACTTTTCTATCTTTTGGTTGCATGCCTTTATACATTACTCCTATACCGTGCATCAACGAACGTTTTATCCATGAATCATGGACTTTGCTCAAATAAGAATCAATTTGCTCAACATTTGTATTTAATAAGTCCCATTCAGTAAGCTGGCTCCATGTTAGTAGCTGGGAACAAACCGATTTGCATTCCTCTAACCCAGCAACAAAAACCAATGAAGTATAATGAGCTGAAAAGGTCTTAAGCGCTATATCAAATACAGTTTTGAGCATCGATGGTGTGTATGACTGTCGGGAAGTGCCATCAAAGGATTGGATATGTATTTCTACAGGATCAACTCTTACTTCAGGAGAATAATTGAATATACCTTCTTTTTTTACATCTATCCATTCGGCCAAATCCCTAGCATTGGCAAGAGGCGTTGAAGTGGCAATAATCCTTACTTCTTTTTCCAATTGGGTAGACATAAATAAGATACGTGATATAGCTGATTCGTAAAGTGCTCCAGGGATCCCATTCCCAATCTGATCTATGCCATCACAAATAAAAAGCTCAATCTTCTGTATATTCTTCCTTTGCCTCCAACGCCGTGAAACAAGATTAAATTGTTCCGGTGTAGTTAAAATTAAGTGGTTCCTAGCTATGATACGTAGATTTAATGTGAGGTCAACATCTAGCTTGTTTATGTTCTTACCACCCGCAATGTTTGATAACTTCTTTTGCCATTTATCAAGAAGATAATCAATTTTTTCTTGTGATGGGCAAATGAAAAGTGCTCTTCCCTTATTCTGCCTCCAATGATTTAAGATTGCCAGTTCAACTGATATTATTCTATTCGTTTCTTCTGCTGTGCATATTAAAATATTATCATTTGAGTTATATACACCATTGAACATCGAACTTTGGATCCTATTAAAATTGGTAAAATCGAAGACTTCGTTGAAACCTTCATTTTCTAAATCGGAAACAGGTATGAGCTCTGTATTAACAAGCTCTGTAGGCGCTGGGAATTTCTTTGGAAGTCTGACATCATCTAGTATAGCGGCAATTTGGTAATGGCAATGGAGCCATTTCTCTGAGATGACGTTTACGAAGAAATTTGGAGGAAGTCTTTTTTGTTGAGCTGGTGTCAGTTGAATTGAAAAATCAACGACGTATTCCTGGGAAATCAAGTCTGGTGTTATGAAAACACTTTCATAATATAATATACCGTTACCATCAATATCTTCCACCATGACTAAAAAGGGCTCACTATTTCCGTGTAAATTCTTATCCCATACCCAATCAGGTATTATTTCTAGATCAATGCGGAGAAGGCTTGGTGTTAAGGGCTGAATTGAACATTTAGCGGATACTTTAGGGAATCTTTTGATCAAGTCATATACGTGCTTACCATTTCTCTCTGATCTTATTGCACGTCCAACAGCCGCGGGTGACTCCAGATTTAAATAATCGTTCCATGGAAGAGTGGAGCTTTCTGTTCTCTTAATAACTTCTTGGGGACAATTAGGAAACTGTCTGAGCGGTGAATTTGTATACCATAGTCGTCTCTCAACTGACTTACAGAGATTTAAAAGTATCTTGGTTGAACGTGACCAGCCTTGCCTTAAACACAGTTCGTACATTGCTCTTAACAATCTACCGGCGTTCTGTTGAATAAAAATCATATCGGCCCTTAATGCAAACCCATCAAATCTTAACCGCGAAATATATGATTGAAGCAGAATATTTGTCTTGGCTTGAGGCTCATCGATCGTTTCTCGTATTGGTATCGGAACTTTTTCGAATAGTTCCTTAAGCTCTCTTCTTTCCTCTTGTCTAATCGATATATATTTGAATTCATCTGAAAGTGCAAATATCCTAAATATGTCGAATTGGGAACTATGTTCTGAGAGCTCGTTATTATAAACGTCGATAGACGTATGTTTGATGTAAAAATACGAAGCAATACGTCCAAGTTCTGTAGATTTCATAGTATCATTGCCCATGTCATATATAATAAGCCCCTGTTTATTTAAAGTTTGAAGAGCTGAGTTCAAGAGAAGCCTTCTAAATTCCTTCAAATCATCATCACCATCTGCTTTCTGTACCTTGTATAGATCGGGAGATACTAACATTCGAACATATAGATAGGTGTACGATATCCATGTTAGAGCATCATTCATATTTTTGACTGAACCAAAGACAATTTCTGCATTTAAATTATCTATAAGTCGTGAAATAAATTGAGATTCGATTGGCAGCTGTTGATTTAAAACAGCTAAGTAATATTGTACGTCTTGCTGGTTTGTAATAATTATGCCCTCACCGTGTGTATCATATCTTGGTCTACCTGCTCTACCAAGCATCTGAAGAATATCTTGTGGGGATAACTGTTCCCATATACCTTTTTCTGGAGAATATACTTCGGTACCTTTAATTATCACTGTATGTGCCGGTAAATTCACACCCCATGCTAATGTAGCCGTGGAAACTAGGACCTGAAGCAAACCATCTGCAAATAAATCTTCTGAAAGTGATCTGTCTGCCCTGGTTAAACCAGCATGATGGATCCCTATTCCTGACGTTAGTATGCTCTTCAAGCTTAGGTCTTGCACGGTTTCGGATTCTCTTTTTAGTATTTCTACGGAACTAGTATCCGATTTTATTATTTTATTAATGTTATCACTTTCTGTAAATTGATTCTTTAGCCATTTTGCAGTTCTTGCAGTATCTTTCCTTGAATGGACAAAAACAATTACCTGATGCCCTTCTGAGACAGATTCAAGAACTTTATCATAGCATGCCTGGTTCATTGCACTTAGTCTCTTTACTGCATTTTGTTCTTTAATACCACAAAATTGTTGGGATAATGGACAAGGTCTAAATGATGAATCGAAATAAAACAGACCATCTGCGGGAACTCGTAGAAATTTCCCAACATCTTTATAATTTGGTAATGTAGCTGAAAGTGCAACTATTCTTGGGCGTTCTCGTAATTGCTGAGACCATAGCGTACGAGCAACAATTGATTCAATAACAGGTCCCCGCGCGTCGTGTAAAAGGTGTACTTCATCTATAATAATTAATCTAACTTCTTCAACAAAGGATGTGTCTTCAACTTTTCTTGTTATAATATCCCATTTCTCAGGAGTTGACACCAGAATATGAGTTTCTGATATTTCTCGTCTATTTAATCTCGTATCCCCCGTCAATTCGGAAACTTTGATACCTAAATAACCCAACCTTCTTTGGAATTCCCTAACTTGTTCTTGAACTAAAGCTTTTAATGGAGCAATATAAACAACTTTGAAATGATTTAAATTCAGTTTTCCTGTTTGTTCGTTGTAATGATGGGAGAGGTTACGGAGTATTGCCAACAAGGCTACATTAGTCTTCCCTGCACCAGTAGGCGCACAAAGTAATATATTATAATCATTTTTGAAAGCTGCTGGAAATACTTTAGACTGTATAGGATTCAAACTATCTGTCTCACCAGCTGGAAAAGATTTTCTTGCCCATTGCGGAAGAGATGAGATTGGTATCAAATCGTAGTCTATCGTTGGTTTCGAAGGGGCAGGAATATGAATCTCATCATAATGTGGTTTAACTCTTTTGAAGGAGCCTTCGGGCAGCAATACTTTTGATACAGTCATTAATTTTGAACCTTGGTCGAACTTTAAAGTAGCTAGATCTAATATATTATCTTCCATGGATTTCTTAGTTTTTTTTGTACCGGTTTTGACATTATCTTCTAATCTTCTTTTTGATACATTTGCTTTTCTAGATTTATACTGTTGGACAAGATCTTCGAGACCATTAGCAGTCATTTCTTCAAATAGTTTAGTAGCATTCTCTTCAGAGCTTTGCGATAGCCTATAACCCCAAATGATTGGAAGCCTATTACGTATAATATAGTTTATAAATGATGCATGGTCTTCTCCTAAGATTTTGGTTAGATTAATGTTCAGAGGTGTTGTATCGTATTCTGTATTCATAAGTTCATCAATTATTTGAGACTGTGTGTTTGATATTAACGATATATCTTGTGTGTCTAATACTTGCCATAGTTTCCTTTTTAAAAACGATTCATCAACTGCATATATTTGTATATCTTCATTCATAAAAGTACTACTCTCACCTTTCATGATTACTATATCCTCGTTGTCTGTTGGGAGAAGACTTTTATTTTTTAGGTTCTTGTTATTCATCGGTTGTTTTTTACCATTTTCTTCCTCTTCTGCTTCTTCTTCGCCCTCTTCTTCACTAATTACCTGATCTAAGAGTTTTTGGTCTTCCTCGTCGGCCTCTTCTCCTTCAGAGTCATCGTCAGCGTTCGCCAAGACGTTTATGATATTATCTCGATCGTTCACTCCATTTTCAGTAATTATTTCCTCCTCACGTTCTTCGTCTTTGTTGAAATCAGTAATATTTTTAGTAATCTTAACCAATTCAATAAATTTTGAAGGTTCAATATCGAACCCAATATCATTTTGCAGTTCAATTCTTTTCTTATCTATAAATCCATCTAGTTCGTCATCATTTTCTTTCAAAGAACAAATCAAAACATCTGCAGTATCACTAATAATATCATGTGGTATATCATTCCCCAATAAGTCGATTACCCATTGGATAACATCATCATAATGAGCTAAATTTTCATTTGTTGAAGGATAATATTTCAAAGGAGACACAGAATCCAGATCCAAAAGGGTAGACTCATTTTGTCTCTGCCTATTTAGCAAAAGATTATTATTATTGTTTACTTTCGTTTGTGTTATGATTGTAGCTTTTTCTTGTTGTCTTTTAACATTTTTCATAGCTTCCTCCTTTTCCTCATCAAGTAAGTCATGAGTCAAATTCGTACCCATGTCTTTCAAAGATATTCTCCCACTTAATGATTTAGGGTGTGATTTCTCTGCATCTTTAACGGGGTCATATGTAGATATTTGGAACCTTTTGTCTGCTTTTAAGACTTTATTAGACATTTCATCGTAACGATAAATCTCTTTAATTTTTTGCTTGTCAGAGGCATCGTCAGTGGTTCTGCCATTTTCCATGCCCATTTTTCTTCGAAGAATATTCGTAACAGAATATGGAACAGTCGAATATGAAGCTTGATAAAATGATGTTCGCCTTGTATACGAAATGGCAATCAGTGGTGTTTCTTCTTCCTCTTCTTCTTTGAGTCTGTGTGTATTCCTTTATTTATATGTTGAAGATGTTTAACATGAATATTTTCTGCGATCTCGTTTTAGGCGATGACAAAAAGACTTTATAATCCTGTATATCTTGTTAAAGAAGTAGTCTGCAATCCTAGGAAACGAAGATATCAGAAAGAGATGATGATATAATATGATATGATATGATATGATATGATATGGGCTCACAACAATTAAACAACAATAATAATACTCAGCCGCCGCCGCCGTTACGTCACTTCAGTTTGAGTTCATTAAGTTCACAGATAAACAAATGGGGTTCTACTTCAAGGTCAACATCTCCAGTCAAGAAGAGGTTGTTATCTCCAAGCCCTCCATCGTCTTCATCAATGTCGAAGAAAAGGAAGAAGAAGCAAGTTGAATTACAGTGTCAAGATAGCACCACTGTTGAAAAGGAAGAGGATGAAGCGGATGATTATATTCCTTGGTATAAGAAATATGAACCTGCAAGCCTAGATGAGGTAGTTGTTCACAAACAGAAATTGAAAGATGTTAAAGACGTCTTCGAATCAATGTTGCATTCACACATTTCGAACGATGATGCTGATGGCTATCCTAGAATTTTGTTACTCACGGGACCTAGTGGTAGTTCTAAAAGTACGCTTATTAAACAATTAGCTAAAGAATTGATACCGAAATATAGAAATACCAACGGTCTCAATAGCAGTGGAACCATTTCATTGATGGGCAAAACGAGAAAACCGATGGAAGACGTTGAAACTAACGATATAATCGAGTACAGTAATGATCTTTTACTCAATGGGATGAAAACGATGGACGCGTTTAGAGAATTTTTAAATCAATGTAAATATAAATGTGGCAATAATCTTTCTGTGATATTGATTGAAGATTTACCTAATGTTTTCCATGCAGAGACGAGGTATATTTTCCAAAAAAGTTTATTAGAATGGTTATACTCATCTGACATAAAGTTGCCGCCTTTAGTTATATGTCTTACAGAATGTGAAATTGAAAGGGATAATTCGTATTCGTCATTTACAACAAGTAGTTTTAATATTGATTCCACGTTTACAGCAGAGACTGTGTTGGGGAGAGAAATATTATCTCATCCTAGATTGAAGCGTATAAAATTCAATTCAATAAATAGGACATTAATGAAGAGTCATTTAATGAAATTATGTGAAGTAAATAAAGAGCTTTTAATAAAGAATGATAAATGGAAAGACAGGATAAGATTCATTAAAGATTTGATCAGTTCAAACAGTACTACTGGTACCGGTGGTAATGGTGATATTAGATCAGGTATTGCGTCGTTAGAGATGTGGGCACGGTCGAAATCGAAAACAGATGATACTTCATTACTGATTGACAGTACAAGAGAAAGTTCCATATCATATTTCCATGGAATAGGTAGAATTATTTATGGATCTAAAGATTATAAAGATGATAATGAAATGATAAATGATTTGATACTGAATATGAAAGGTATGGTAGGTAATGATACATTTAAATTAGGATTATTAGAAAATTATGGCACATTCAATAAGAATAAATTTGATATTAAATTAGCTAGTGAAATTATTAACTCATTAAGCGAGGGTGATACAATGAATGACGTAGAATTATTCGAATATACTTTAAGGAAAATTCGGTTTGAATTTCATAAGATGAAGAAAAATGACGATTCGAGTTATCACCATGGTAAAGCTAATTTTCCTCGAGAATGGAAGATAAGAAGATTGATGAATGAATTTAAAATAGAAAGTGAAGATTTCATTAATGTCTCATTATATAAATATAATGAAGTCCATCAAATGAATGATATAATTTATCAATATGGATATTACGGACCATTTATTCGACGAATAAGGAATTATAAAAAGAAGGTTTTAATGCACTGTTTGAAAAATAACGGTTCATCTGAAATGATAAAGAATATGATGGATACCTTGAGTGTTGATGACAATATTGATTTATTGAGAAGAATTGGTGGGGACATTAAGGTGATTGATACAGAACATTACTTGATATCTGAAGATGATACAGAATCGCAAACAAGGAAATCTTTAGATTATCTGTTAAGACAGCGAGATTACAAACTACAAAAATTGATACATATGAAAGAGCACAATGAATTGAAGGCTTCTCATGATGGTGTTGATACCAGGGATGACGACACTGACAGGATTGATGAAAAAGAAAAAGAAGAAGAAGAAGAGTTACTTTTAAATGATCGAATAGAAGATAGTGATAGTGACGAAACGGATATTGAGGTAGATTTTCATCGGAGTAACAACGCTGCTGATGATGATGCTGATGATGACGATGATGACGAGTCATTCTATGAAATGTTGTCACAAAAGGCACCTCGAACCAACCATACTTCAAACATTCAGCATATTAATGATGAATCATTATCTGATTCTGATATAGAAAATTTATAGGAATCAATAGATCTTGAAATCATATCAAAAATTATATATTCCCATAGACAACATAATGATAAAGATGTTGTTTTTATTGTATTTATTGATTTCAATATTATAAAGCTTATACAAATCATAAAAACTTTCAAATGGTTGCAATAGTTGTACGATCGATTTAAAAATTTCCAGCAGATTGATAAATATAAAATTAAAACACTGTTTGTTACAAAGATGATGGAATTTGGGGATTGATGGTTCCACCACCAGTTGGAGAACTTTGTAAAGTATGAAAAAAATAATCTGGGTCATCCAATAAAGTTTCCTTTATGATATCTAATCCACCTTGGAATTCACCATTAATATATAATTGTGGGAAAGTTGGCCAATCTGAGAATTTCTTCATATTAATTCTAACGTTATTATCACTTAATACATTAAAGAATCCGAATCTTATTTTATTTGCTCTTAATATTTTCACCATTTGTCTTGAATATCCACATTTGGGTTCTGATGGAGTACCTTTCAAGAAAAGCATCACGGGGGCAGCTTGAACTAATTTTGATAATTTCAGGTTGAACTCATCTTCATTCATCAAATGCTGCGTATCAACGTGATGCATATGGTTATGGAAATGCTTCGTATGTTTTATATCATCTTCAGATGTATAATCACTGTCTATGGTATATTTACTATTGTTGCTATCAGCACTATTATCAGAATCGTATTCATAGATGTTATTGTTATTATTTGATAGGGATAAATTTGATAACGATAGTGTGCTTGATATACAAAGGTATTGATCTAATATTTGGACGAATTTTTTTGGATCTTCGCCAGATAATTGTTCTAAGAGTTTCCCATTTTGAATAAATATAAAATAGGGTACAATAGAAACGTTTAAATTGCTTATAATGTCGTTATTTATATCAGCATCGATGGCTAAGAACAGGGCGTTTTCATTACGGAATTCATCATTCAATGCATCAAACAGCTCATTTGTGGAATGGCATGGCTCAGCCCATTTAGTATAAAAATATAATACTATTAACTTATTATCTGGAGGAGAAGATGCCTCAGTTAGCTGGGTGAATTGTTCATTAGTTGTTATTTGCAAAGCAGGCATTATTTTATTATTCTTATTATTAGTGTTGGTGCTTTTTAAAGGAATTTTCAGATTGGTCAGTCTCTCTAGTATAGTTCAGTATCAACTGGATGATAGTTTATGTCTAAAGGTGATAAGAATGAAAACGATACGAAAGAACCGAACTTCTAAGAGAATTAAAATAAGTTATATACAATAAGTACAAGAGTGTATTACAAATCTAGCTGTGAATTGAGACACCTGGAGTTATTTTGTGGACTGTCGGAATGTAATTAACTAATTCCCTCTCAGTACGGACTGTATTAATACACATGCATAGTCTATCATGGTTGCATATACCGTACGTACATACCTTCCTTTCTTCTCAAAAAAAAGTTGATAATAAATAACCGCATACTGTTGAACTGGGCTTATTATTGCAATTATTATTCCTTTCGATTGTTATTTTCTTTGCATCTTGAACTGTTTTTTTCGGGTGCAGGAGCTATTAGGTGGCAAAAGGGCTCTCCAAAAAGCTGGGCGGCAAAAAGTTTGGGACACCCTCGTTGGATAGACCAATCATATCAAACTCCCTTACTAAGTCGCACCCTCCCCGCTAAGTTTTTTTTCTCCCTTTTTTTTTTGTTTGTCAGAAGTCTATTTCCCACACCCAGACAACGCACCCTTTGAATCTCGAACAAAACATTTCGAATAAAGAGCTATCCGTATATATGAATACGGGTAATTGAGAGAGGACTAACAATTAACAGCAAGTCTCTGGGGGTGGGGGAGAAACGATAAGTCATACTATATTAACGTTATAGGAATATGCGAAAAGGTGTCTATATTCGTTTTCTCTTGTGTAATAATAGACACCATATTTACTTATTTAGATATGTTTTTTCTGACGTCCTGAGATATCGATTTTGATATAATCGACCTGGAACCACGCCCTATTGGGCTTCTAGTCTAGTTAGACTTTTTCCTTATTTTTCAAGTTTAGTCTTGTTCCGTTCAGCACTTAGACAGCTGTTGGATGATTATTCCCCGCTCGCATTCCAACATGATGTTGGAGAAACCATATAAATGATTTAGGTTCATAGTTTCTTCTTACCGACTTTATAAAAACTATTCCATACCACTTTCACTTTAGTTCCTAAAGTGAATTCAGGATGGATTTTGAGTAGCTCAGCAATAAATTGATCGCATACGTCTTTCTTTTTCGCATTCTTCGCGTCGTGCTTCCAAGAATGATATGCACTAAAAGTTTTAGTATACCTACTGAATTCTTCTATGCTCATTTCTTTACAAATGGTTAATGGAAAATTACAATTATCATCCTCGATATTATTACCTTTACGTAAATCCGCCGCATTAAAATACTCTTCCCGAATATCTTGAAATAAATCTACATCTAAATGTAAACCTCTCAATGAATCCCTTAGGATTGATCTTCCAGGTTGTTCCCAATATGGACCCAATTGATCCTCCCCATACGGTAATTCCACCATTAATTTGTCAAATTCTGGATAATCAAGAAATATAGGATCAGCATATCCCCAAATGGCAAATACACTTTTATCATTTCGTAAATTATCATAAACTAAGCATTGAAACTTATTGAAATTAAACCAATGAGCGCATTCAACAGCTGTAATCATATCACATTTTACACCTTGTAGAAATTCAAAATCATAACATGATGAAACATGAAAGGCTAGTTCCCGATCATTTTCTTTAATATCATTAATATTAGTTTTCAAAAGGTTATTAGCTTGCTTAATCATACTAGATGAAAGATCACTACCAATAATTCTTTTATATTCAGGTAATTGTTTGAACATTTGAAATGTAGCAATTCCTGTCCCACATCCAACATCAAGTA
>NC_016480.1:579554-739520 GCF_000227115.2 Naumovozyma dairenensis CBS 421
TCATCATCATCATCATCATCATCATCATCATCATCATCATCATCATCATCATTATCATTAACAGTATCTGAATGAAAATATCGTTGCAAAAATTTATAGAATTCTTCTGGATACTGAGGCCGTGATTTAAAATATTCACCTACATTGAAATCCTTTGAAGAAAATGTCGACATTTTTCTGTCTTTATCTAACTATGGAAACAAGTGCACCTGTTTACATGTGTGTGGTGCTCACGGTCTTCTTCTTTGGAAGCTTTATATACTTAATGCCATTTCTCTTTCATGAGTCAACATTCCCCTTATTTAGAAGACCTTCTTTCTGTCAAATCTATAAGCGGATAGAATTCTATCTACGTACGTACGTACGTACAAGTAATTCTAGAAGTTTTTCTCCGAGAAACCGGTCCTGTTTTCTCAACATCGCGGGTCTCCGAGACTTTGTAACTCAAAATAGAGAAAGTAACTTGAAATAGAAAATTATTCGATTATCGATAGCTACAGAACGTACGTAGGTACGTAAGTAGCTGAATTTTTTATTTTACAACTAGTCATTTTATAATTCCTAGGAATGACTAAAAATATATCAGTGAATAACTTTTTTCCTAAAAGTATGATGCAGAGATCAACGAGGATATTTACACTATCTTGTTAAATAGAAAAACCTAATAATAAAAATATATAGTAGCTTCTAACAAAACATGAAAATGTAAAGATGTCACCTCAAATTTTACCATGAACAGGCTAATGACTAAACCTAATGAAATCGTAGTTTAGAAGTTATTGGCACTTTTCTAAGTTACTATTTTCCTCAGTACATACTTCAATGGTTTCAATGCTTCATGTGCAATAGTAAATGAGTTAGGTTTATGTACTATTGCAACAAACTTTGAGCGAGCTTGTCTAAGTAATTTGTTGAAATTGTGAGGTTACAGTTTCAAAATTTATCTTCTCTTCTTTTATTCTAATTAATTCTTTTTCTTATTTGAAAATAAAATTTGAACAAGTAAAAATAAACAAATAATCCGTCGCCACTATTAATCAAAAATTCTTGAAACAAAAAAATATGATGGGCTCTTCAAGTGTTACTCATAGGATATCTTATTTTGCAGCTCTTTTTGTACATCTTTTATTCTTCGTTTAAGATTTCTTATAGGCCCTGAAAATAATTAGTTGTCATAAGAGGAGCATATTTTACAGACTATATTTAATCTGATTTGGCTTTGAATGAGGATCTAATTTAACCTAACCTAAAGAAAAAAAAGATAGGAATGTGAAAAGAACAATGTTAAATAGTCCCAAATTTAAAATTTAAATATTTGGAATATTCACGATGACAGACACACTATATCTTATATAATACACTGGTAACGCTTTACTCTGGCCATATTTTCAGGAATGCTATCGAAACTTGCATGTTGTGAAATGTAACACTTAGAAGCTGATTATTGGATGAATGGGAACAGACTAGTTTACAGGCATTTTATGCAATATGCCTATTGGCGTAGTTAACAGGAACGTTATTACTTATGTCATTAGACACATGTGCCATTTCAATTTCAGGACCACGCGGAGTTTTTCTCAATATTTACATATATGAAAAATTTCATCTCGTCATCGATTCTAAGTAAGCTAACATTTTTACGTAAGTACTGTAGAGAAGGAACTTACTGAAATTTTACAGCATCGAGATTTGTCGATACGAATAACGTAGTTCATTGCTAAATATTAAATTAAGAAAAAAAGTTTCTGCACTCCTACATTGAATATCTCCGACAATGACGAAGTTTCAATGCACAACATGTCAAGAAACTCTGGATGCAGAATCCATGATGAAACATTTGAATTCAACAAGACATAAGACAGTTAAATCCATTGAAGATGATGAAGAATTAAATTGTGAAGAATGTCAAGATAATAATAATATCCACCAATTACAGATAATTAGAATAGGTGGTGAAGATATAATATTAATTTGTAATTCCTGCGTTGAAAAAAAATTTAACATAAACGAAAAACCGAAAACTTCTTATAGTCTATCGAATGGTGCCATTTTAAAATATTGGGATAATTATACTAAAGTTAGAGACTGTTCTTGTAAGAGATGTGGCAACGAATCAAATTTGAATGTTAACCTGACTAATAAGCAGCTAATACTTTGTGATAATTGTTTGAAAGATGATCCTAAGCAAGACAGTTCAAAATTTGTTTCTGAAAAAACAGGGAAGTTTTTATATACTTTTCTAGGTATCAAGGAAACATCCTCGTCGTCCTCTTCGAAATTTAAGAGGAAAGGTGGGGGAAGGAAAATTGGGAGAGGAAAGAAACGTGGACGTGGTGGTGCTAAATCAGCCTCATCATCATCAGCTGGAAAGAAGAAAGAGAAAAAACCATTAACATTTTTACAAAAGCTAGATAAAGAAGCTCTCAAAACTAAAAAATTGAATAGTACTATCGAAAGTGGAAGTAATTTGAGTTTAAAATCATTCAAAGGTTTCAAAGCAACGACAAAATCAGATTTCGCAGCTCAATTCTTGGCACCTTCAAATGAAAATGTCGCCTCTGTTGCAAGTACGGGGAACTTTTTATCATTAGGTAATACTAACTCATCCAAATCTTCTTCACCATCTCCAATAATTCAACATCCAGCTCAGAGAACTAACACAAGACAAAAGCCGAACCAGAAACAAACAAAATCTAATCCCACGTCGAGAGCTATCACCCCAGATATCAGTACTAAAGGCAGTAAGCATAAAGGGCCAAAAGTTACTGATAAGAAAAATGCCAAGCAACCAACTACAATAACATCTATGCCAACGAATCCTCAAAATAAGAACAGTAATACTACTAAGAGTACTGGATGGGCACAAGGTTTTGAAGCACCTAAAAAAGTTAAAAATATGCCCAAATCTATACTTGAGCCGACAGTTCAAAATACTAAGAATGCCAAGAAAAAAACATCAAAAGCTGTTGAAAAAACTAAGCAAATATCAAAGAAACATGTGAATCAGAAGGGCCATACGGAATCAAACCCTAAACCAGTTGTACCCATAGATGAGGACTTTTGGAGTAGTGGATGGGATAATGCTCTTCCTGAAAAGGAAGGTGTTACTGCCTCAATTTCTAGTCCTCAACCAACAAGGATAAAGCAAAATGGTAACCAAAAGAAGGAATTAATTCCTATACCGTCAAATAAAGAAAAAGGTCAAAATAGAAAAAACCAAAATACGAGAAGTAATAAGAACAATACGAAAGAAAAGACACCAATTCCTCCAATTCAACATAAGAAAGAAAGGAACCCAAAAGGGAAATCACCAACTCCTTCATATACAAATGAAGTTTTAGAGGAAGGTGTCCCCATTAAAAAATTTGTGAAATATACACCAAAATTAACATACCCTGATTTAAGGACATATTGTGACGAATTTTCGTATGCATTATTTTTAGAACAAAAGTTAGAGAATGATTTTATTCAAAATTTTGATATTACATGGTCCAAGGATAAAAATGAAACAGTATTTGTTGTTAGTCTTGATAGACATAATAATCCAGAAATTGAAAAACTTATTCCACCGGCATTAGCTCAAGTAGTTAAAGTCCCATTCAATGAGAGACAACCTTTAATGTTATCATCTCATGATGAATCTCTTGTTTGGTATTCTTTCATCAAGGAAGTCGGATTACAAAAAAATAAAATTGTACTTTTATTAGAATTATTTTCATGGAATAAATTATCATTACCAACGCGAAGTGGATCTGATCAATTTAAACTATTACCTATATCAGCACAAGCGAATAGAATTCTTTTTGCCATGACAAGAATTAAGAATCCTAAATTTATTGACTTATTACTAGGTTTAAAACCGATAAAACAACTTATTTTCAATAATAAATTGAAGTTTAATAGAAGTACGTTAAATGATTCTCAAAAGTTAGCAGTACAACATGTTTTAAATAATAGTATTACAGTTATCCAAGGTCCACCTGGGACAGGTAAAACGTCAACTATCGAAGAGATTATTTTACAATTAATTGAAAATTTCCATAGTTTCCCGATTTTATGTGTAGCTGCCTCAAATATTGCCATCGATAACATTGCTGAGAAAATTATGGAAAGTAGACCAAATATTAAGATCTTAAGAATTTTATCAGATAAAAAGGAAAGTCAGTATGGTCCCGATCATCCATTAGGTAAAATATGTTTACATAATAAGATTTATGAAAGATTATCACCAGAGATGAAAGATATTGCCAATAAATTTCGTTTTGGTAGAAGAGACGAAGTTTCTAAAAACCAAGATAATAAATATTATCAAGAAAAGACAAGTATTACGAATAAATTAGTTGCTCAAACTCAAATCATTTTCACTACAAACATTACAGCAGGTGGGCGTCAATTGAAAGTGATAAAAGAATTACCTGTGGTCATTATGGATGAATCAACACAATCATCTGAAGCATCAACATTGGTCCCATTATCCTTACCTGGGATTAAAAAGTTTGTATTTGTTGGTGATGAAAAGCAATTATCAAGTTTTAGCAATATTCCTCATTTAGAAATGTCCTTATTCGAAAGAATTCTAGCGAATGGAACATATGAACAACCTCATATGCTAGATACACAATATAGAATGCATCCCCAAATTAGTAAGTTCCCAATTCACAAATTTTATTATGGTGAATTAAAAGATGGGGTCACAGCAGAACAAAAGCAATTACCAAATATCAAACACCCATTATTTTTTTACCAATCTAATAATGGCTATGAAAGTACAGTTGAAAATAGACAAAATGGTATTAAAGCATTCACTTATAATAACAAGTATGAATGCCAAGATATCCTCAAGATCTTGTATAAGTTAATCCTGGAGAAAAATGTTAAACATGAAGAGATTGGTATTATTACACCATATTCAGCTCAACGTGACTTATTATCAGAGCTATTGGTTGCTGATCCCGTAGTGAATCCATATGGTAGATCCATGGAACAAGAAACAGATGAAGCAGAATTCTTAAACTCTAAACACACTTTAGGTAATGATATTCAATCACATACGGTTAACATTATTAATGGGTTACATGTTGCGACTGTTGATTCGTTCCAAGGTCATGAAAAGAATTTCATTATCTTTTCATGTGTTAGAAACAACCCAGAGAATAAGATTGGGTTTCTACGTGATAGAAGGAGATTGAATGTTGCATTGACGAGATCCAAGAATGGATTAATTTTAGTTGGCAACAAAGAAGTTCTTAAGAAGGGTGATAACTTATGGAGAGATTTCATGGTATTTTTGGAGAAAGAAAAGGTTATCTTTGATAGCCTAGATGATTATTGAAAGGGCTAGGAAGTGTCAATATTATCCAGTTCCTATTGTGACGTTATTATATATATTAGTACATACCAACTTTATAGACCAACATTTCCAACGTATCCAGGAGGGTTACCCTTATGTGGTTAGACGGATATACTTTAGGAGAGATGGGCTTCCACTGTCTTTGTAGGGGTGACGGGTGTTTCATTAGTGGCGTGTTCGCATCCCTATTTTTTCTGGCTTCCACTTTTGTCAGTGGAAAAAAAGAAAAATCCGGGGCTCCAATGAAGGGGCGGGTCCCAGTTATTTCCAAAAGAAGAATAGTTACCCAATTGGGTCGGAAACTTTAAAATAGGCGGAATATATTGGAGGCTTGGTGGAACCGCACCTCCACCTGGTCAGGGGGGGGGGGGGCAGGAGGATTCCCTCGAATGCTTTTGCAGGAAAGGAGGGGAGGACACGTCTCTCTGCCTACAAAATTTGTCCGCAATACGCCAAAATATCTTCTTGTTCCAGGCCGTTTAAAGTTTAATCAGTGTTGAAAAGGATTTCGCGTAACACCTTGCTGATGATAACGCGGATAAACATGCAAAACAAACAAGAATGGGATATCTAACTTTATGACATCCTCAAGCTTTTCTTTCACTTGCACTGGATTGAATTTGATTTGAACTGAATTGATGTAAAGTTGAACTTCCTTGAATTTCCAAAGGCTTGCTTCTTTATTTATGTCCTGTAATTTCTTACGTGCATGCAAGATTTTCATACACGTACATACGTACATTATATAAAAACAACTGGATTAGTTTCTGGAAGATTAATTGAACTTTATTAAATCTTTACGTACTCGTCTTTTATTATTTTAAAACGTGGATATTTTCAGGCTTTTGATAAGATAACTTTTTTTCTCACTCTGAATATAAATTAGATACTTTTGATCGGAACATCTGTCTCGAACGTACGTATAAGATTCGGATAAAGAAAAATAAAGGAGATATTGATTTGCACAAATTGACAAGACAAGAATTTCAAACAAGAAAGTCAGCCAACTTAAACAATTCAAAACAAAAACAAACAAACAAACGAAGTTAATCAAGAAATAAAAATAAAAAATGTCTGCAAGTCGTGAAGATTCCGTTTATTTAGCTAAATTAGCTGAACAAGCAGAACGTTATGAAGAAATGGTTGAAAACATGAAAGATGTTGCATCTTCTGGTCAAGAATTATCTGTTGAAGAACGTAATTTACTTTCTGTTGCCTACAAGAATGTCATTGGTGCTCGTCGTGCCTCTTGGAGAATTGTTTCATCAATTGAACAAAAGGAGGAATCCAAGGAAAAATCAGAACATCAAGTCGAATTGATTCGTTCTTATCGTTCTAAGATTGAAACTGAATTGACTAAGATCTCTGCCGATATCCTTTCAGTGTTAGATTCTCATTTGATCCCATCTGCCAGTACTGGTGAATCCAAAGTGTTTTACTATAAGATGAAAGGTGATTACCACCGTTATTTAGCTGAATTCTCTAGCGGAGATGTCAGAGAAAATGCTACTACTTCTTCTTTGGAAGCTTATAAGAAGGCCTCTGAAATTGCTACTACTGATCTACCCCCAACACATCCAATTCGTCTAGGTTTAGCTTTGAATTTCTCTGTCTTTTACTATGAAATTCAAAACTCTCCAGATAAAGCTTGTCATTTGGCCAAGCAAGCCTTTGACGATGCTATTGCTGAATTAGATACTCTATCAGAAGAATCCTACAAGGACAGTACTTTAATTATGCAATTGTTAAGAGACAATCTAACCTTATGGACTTCTGACATGTCAGAAGCTGGTCAGGAAGAAGAACAACAACAACAGCAACAGGCTCAACAACAACAACAAGATGCCCAAGCTAATGAAGACCAACCTCCAAAATAATCTTAATACTAATAACTGAACACCCGTAAATTTTACTACTGAAAAATATTAATTCTAAAGAACCATGGTTTTTCTTTTACTTTTAATGAATAAATTCTAATAACTTATAACTCATTAACCCACTCCCTTATTCACCAGCTCGATAACACCATACTTCCGCTATTTGCGTAGCGCACCATACATATATATATATATATATAGTTTTCTCTTACTTTCTCTATTATCTTTATTATCTATCTCTATCTAACATGCTTTATCTATTCTAAAAAAAAAATAACTTGCCGTTATCCAGTTGTAATAGATTATCAATCGTATTTTATCTTCCTGCCATATATTTTAATAGCGTTGACAAGATTACCATAATAGACGTATCTGTCGAAGGTTTGGACGTATGTAAATAATGACAGTATTTCATGCAATTAAAGGAACGTTTTTTTTTCCAACATGAACTCGAGAAACAGCGTAAAAAAGTAAAGATTTTGTTTGTGCAATCTAGTCAAGTCAAGTAATCATCCGAATCATTTATTCACTGAATCATTTCAACCATGGACCTCTGGCTCTCAGTGTCACCCATTGGATGTTCGCCCGTAAGTAGTTACAGATTCAGCTAAGATGTTACCCTGGATAAAGTTTAACTTCACCATTTTAGAATATTTTATAGTGATTTCATATATATCAAACGATATTAATTAAGGCACAGATAAAAAATACAGGGGAACATCGTCTACCATATATAGCTTCGAAGGTTCAAGAAACATCAAATACTCAATTGCACTCGTCAGATAGTCTTGATCATATTACAAGGAGTATTGGTTCTATACGTACAGATATACATTAAGCACGAAGAGACTAGAAGAAACTATGCGTTCGTGGACTTCAAGGATCAGACCTTCCCTAATTAATAAGGGAAGATTATTCTCAGCATCAATACCCATCACACAATCGTCATCTTCCATTATGCTCAAAACAACTTATAATCAATACACTAGAAGAACAATGGCTTCCACCACCAACGCAGACGAGTCAACGGCAACATCCGAGCAACAACAGCAAGATCAACCAGAACAAGAGGAAAACGAATCCATTGAACAAGACCAAGAACAACAATCTTCAAAAGATAAAGTCACCATCAACTTATCTGAGAATTCATTCGAAGGATACATGTTAGATATCCCCAATTTATCGTTTGAAACCAACAAATCCACACTATTACAAATGTATAAAGATATGATAATCATTAGAAGAATGGAAATGGCATGTGATGCCCTATATAAAGCCAAAAAAATTAGAGGATTTTGTCACTTATCAGTGGGTCAAGAAGCCATTGCTGTCGGTATTGAAAATGCCATTACTAAATTAGATTCTGTCATTACATCTTATAGATGTCATGGATTTACTTTCATGAGAGGTGCCTCCGTGAAGGCTGTCTTAGCGGAATTGATGGGGAGAAGAGCTGGTGTATCCTTTGGGAAAGGTGGGTCCATGCATTTGTATGCTCCAGGATTTTATGGAGGGAATGGGATTGTTGGTGCCCAGGTTCCCCTAGGTGCAGGATTAGCATTTGCTCATCAATATAAGAATGAAGATGCTTGTTCTTTCACTTTATATGGGGATGGGGCATCAAATCAAGGTCAAGTTTTTGAATCATTTAATATGGCTAAATTATTCAATTTACCTGTCGTGTTTTGCTGTGAAAATAATAAATATGGTATGGGGACCTCTGCCTCAAGATCATCTGCCATGACTGAATATTTCAAACGTGGTCAATACATTCCTGGTATCAAAGTTAACGGGATGGATATTCTTGCTGTGTATCAAGCTTCTAGGTTTGCTAAAGATTGGTGCCTTTCTGGTAAAGGCCCATTATTATTAGAGTATGAAACTTATAGATATGGTGGCCATTCCATGTCTGATCCTGGTACCACTTATAGAACAAGAGATGAAATTCAACACATGAGATCAAAGAATGATCCCATTGCAGGTTTGAAAATGCATTTATTAGAATTAGATATTGCTACAGATGAAGAAATTAAAGCCTACGATAAATCTGCAAGAAAATATGTCGATGAACAAGTGGAATTGGCTGACGCTGCAGCTGCACCAGAACCAAAATTATCAATATTATTTGAAGATGTGTATGTGAAAGGTACTGAAACTCCAACTTTGAGAGGTAGAATTCAAGAGGATACTTGGGATTTCAAGAAGCAAGATTTTGCCTTCAGAAATTGAGACAAAAAATGAAGGTGAGAGAGAAAAGTAGAGTGTTTTTTTTTCAAATTTAATCCATGTATCTTGTTACCTATTTTATTTTATTTATTTATTTACTAATTCACTGATCTATATTCTACATCTACATCTATATCTATCTATATATATATTCAGTCACATAGGTTGTTTGTGATACATTCAAATAACTTTTAACAAAGAAGATAAATATGGGGGGTGAAGACGCGTCAATGCAAATAGCCGCCCAGAGATGAGAGAATAAGAAGACGCGTAACATATAAACATTCATACAAACTACCAAAACATAAGGGACAAGAGAAGTTAATACATTGTTAGTTCCGGATACTTTTGTTAGGGAGGAAAAAACCAATTAAGCTGGGATACTAGAAAACTGACCTCTTATTATCCAGGAAAAATGTCTGCAACCACTGAAATCGAAGAATCTGATTTAGATAAAACTGTTATTAGCGTAGATGAATTACAAAATCATGGAATTAATGCCTCTGATTTACAAAAACTGAAAACAGGTGGCATCTTTACAGTTAATGTATGTATACCAATTATTTTTTTTTCTTCCTTAGTTGTTTTTGACATAAAACTAACAAGAGCAATAGCAATAACCAATAGACCGTACTATCTACTACAAGAAGACATCTACTGTAAAATCAAGGGCCTTTCAGAAGTGAAAGTCGAAAAGATTAAGGAAGCGGCAAATAAGATAATTAAAGTTGGGTTCATTCCTGCAACGGTACAATTAGACATTAGACAGAAAGTATTTGCATTATCAACAGGTTCCAAACAATTAGATTCCATCTTAGGTGGAGGTATAATGTCAATGAGTATTACTGAAGTATTTGGAGAATTCCGTTGTGGTAAGACGCAAATGTCACATACACTATGCGTTACTTCTCAATTACCTAGAGAAATGGGGGGTGCTGAAGGGAAAGTGGCATATATTGATACAGAAGGTACATTTAGACCTGAAAGAATCAAACAAATTGCTCAAAATTATGATTTAGATCCTGATTCTTGTTTGGAAAATGTTTCATATGCAAGAGCTTTAAATAGTGAACATCAAATGGAATTAGTGGAACAATTAGGTGAAGCATTAAGTTCCGGGGAATACAGATTAGTCATTATGGATTCTATAATGGCAAATTTTAGAGTTGATTATACTGGTCGAGGAGAATTAAATGAACGTCAACAGAAATTAAACCAACATCTTTTTAGATTAAATAGAATGGCAGAAGAGTTTAATGTCGCTGTCTTTATGACTAATCAAGTCCAATCTGATCCAGGTGCTTCTGCTTTATTTGCATCAGCTGATGGGAGGAAACCAGTTGGAGGTCATGTATTAGCACATGCATCTGCTACAAGAATTTTATTAAGGAAAGGTAGAGGTGATGAAAGAGTTGCCAAGTTGCAAGATTCTCCCGATATGCCAGAAAGGGAATGCGTCTATGTTATTGGAGAAAAGGGTATTACTGATTCAAATGAATGAGAGGATGAAAGCAAATTTTTATTTTTTGACATATCGAGTTGACATTCTTCTTATTGTCCTCATTGCATTTTAATTCTTACCGGCTGTAATTTTAAGACCGTATCTGGTCTTTTTCCCCACAAATCCTATATATTCATAACCCAAATAGCTTTAATGTTCAAAAATATATTTTGTTTTGTATAGTATATCATCAATTTTTCCTATTTTCTATTCTATCATATATTTGTTATATGTAAACTAGACGCTTAGATTATTTCCTGATACATTCCGACCATGATTATTAGCGTTCTCGGTATTTAACATGGAGCTAATTGACGATAAGGTATCATCATTATCTAAAATATCATCTTCATTTTGTTGTTCTTCAGTATCCATATAAGCTAAAGAGGAGGTATGTGCCGTTATTGAAGAATTATAAAACAGAGATCTTTCTTCTTCCAATTCAAAAAATTTCGTTCTATCAATATTGAGAAAATAGTATAAAAAATAATCTATCCTTCTCAGTTTTTTTTCAACTCTTCTAAATTCTAATTCTCTGGGGAAAACAGGATAACATTCTTTAAACTCATCATCTATAATATTTTTCAAGATTCCAGTATAATCATCTTTACCTAATCTATTTTCATAATTGTAAGCATGGAAAAATGGAGCGCAATCATAAGTTCGATGAACAACTTCATGTATTGAATTAAGATTATTGTTAGTTTTCTTGGATTCAGCAATAACGTTAATTATAGATGTCAAACCGGAATCATTCTTGGGAATGGATAGTTTCCTTATGCTTGAATTTTGTTGATAATTTGGAAAAGTGTAGTTATATCTGGTTCTTCGTAAGCTTAAATTTTGATTTGGTTGAGGTTTCACGTTAGGTTCTCTGTTCTCCTCTTCGAGATATTTAAATAATCTTTCTGTATTCTTTTTGAGAGTTATTAGTTTGAAAGAACTATCTACCTGTGAACGTATCTTACTTGTCTTGGAGGTTGGCACAACGCTACAACGTTGATTTTCGTTTTCATAATGATTCATGTCATGTAATTCGTTTCCATCTTGATTAATTAAGAAATTCATTTTTAATTTTGTTAAAAACTAATATGATTATCGACTTTCTTTTAGGCAGTAGTTGTATATTTACTGTTGTGAATTGGATTGTGATTGGATTGGGTTGAAATATGTATTTATTGAGGGACATGTTATCATCTTAGAAGGATAGAGTATATTTTAGCTCCCCTGATACCTGTATGTTTGTGACATTTTGTCACTTTTGTCAAGAAAATATAAAAACATGACAAATTTGAGAAAATAGGAATAGAAACTAAGTGCAAAGAAAAAGAAAGAAGAAGCATCACTAATCCCTTACATGATATAGTTGAATGCAATTGAGGCAATTTGCACAATCATGATGTTTATTTCTCCAAGACGTTGCTTGAGGTCATAAGATTGCTAATATATTTTTTAAGTATTCATTTTCCTGGTCTAATTTCTGGCAAACCTCCCTCTGTTCTAACATTTTATTCCAAAGAAGATCTAAAGTGTCTCTTAATAATTTTGTTTCTTCCAACAGTTTAACTTTATTTGGATCTTCCGCAATCGCTTCGACAAAAGCGTTCGATGGAGAGCCTTCAGTTGAATCCATAGTGTATATCTTGGTTTACCCCTTTCGTCGTGAATTCTACTTACCGTATGACGCAGATTTTTCACCAAAGAAGCAGTTTATTGTCACCTTTTGCAAAAAATATACCTCTTCAAAAAAACAGCAAAAGTAAATATCATCAACCTTTCACCTCGTTCAATTTCCAAATTTTTAGTGATTGTTATATGGATTTCAAATCAAAAAAAATAATGGTCTCTAGCGGGATCGAACCGCTGATCCCCGNGTTATTAGCACGGTGCCTTAACCAACTGGGCCAAGAGACCAATTTGTACATTTTTTTCGGAAATGATAATGCTCCACCACCTGCCTGTGGCAACAACGAAAAGTCTTATGAATGGTGCCGCAGCCAGTTGATCCCAATTGATACATAAACGGAATGAACATTATATTATTATTACCTCAGGAACTGAATCATTCTGGGCTTGAAATGGTTTCGAGTGCACAGTTTCTGGTGGGGTGTTTTACCCTTAAATGAACTAAGGATTTCATTACTATAACTTCATACTGCGAAATAACGTTTTATCAGTCTAATTGGTGTTTCTCTACCAAGAAATATCTGTACGTATTCTATATACTTCCATATTGCTCATTGTAAATAATAATACAGTACCTTTTCTTCGAATCATTTGTTAGGAAGTTATACTTAATGTGTGATTATGTTTATCATATAAATAACGTGTCTACTTTATACAATTTAAAATACGTATATGAATACATGTATTGTTTTTATTTTTGTTTTACAATAAAGGGAAGGTAGCTGTTTACATGAAGTGTTGTACTAGTTAGCATCATGATAGATACTTATTTGCATGGAGAGGCTACCTCTTCATAGATAACAACTGTATATGGCTTCTATTCGACTTTAATCGATGAGTAAATTTTCCTAATGAAAAACATACTACTTAGGAAACCAATAGCACCAGTAACAATACAGAATAATAATGAAATGATAGTAGAGTAACCGACGTATAGAACAATCGTCGTAAATCCACCTAGTTTAAACTTGGTGAATAAAATGGAATGAATGAAAACGTAAATAGCACAACCAACACCACCAATAATGAAACCTCTCCATTGCCACATCCAATTTTCCAAACATAAGGAATGATAAGTAATTAGGATAGTCACTAGAGAAGTGGTTAATGTTAATAAGAAGAAGGAGAATAATAAGAATCCAAACATGTAGAAGATCTTATTAAACCATAAGCTGGAGTAAATGAAATAAAGTTCAACTGCAATAGATCCGAATGGGAAGATACCTGCAATTAAAGTGGCAGGCCATGTTTTCAAATACCATGGTTGGAAAGGGATTTGTCTTGCAATTTGATTTGTCTTGGTTGGATGTTCATCCCAATTACATTTTTTGTGTGCAATCAAAGAACCAGCTAAAGCTAATGGGATAGAGAAAACAAACCATAATAAAATCATAAAGAATAATGTTACGGCTGGAATGACACCTGATGAATGCACAAACAGTAAGAAGATGTTCAGTGCTACAATACCACAGAAAATAAGACCAGGGACTAAAATTGGTGTCAAAAGCATATTAACTTTCCAGTATGGACCACCGAAGAATTTATATACACCCATTGATGTATAAGAACCAACAAACCCAAATAATGCATAAAGAATAAACATCACAGTAGCCAATGAACCTCTTGAACTTGGAGACAAGAAACCTAATGCTGCAAAGAAGATACTACAGATAATCATTAAAAATAATTGGACACCAGAACCAACAAGGACAGAAAGCAGTAAAGATCTGTGTGGAATACGGAAAACATCACCGTGACCTAGTTTCCAGCCTGCTTCTTCTTGGAAATCATCATCTAGATTCAATTCATTATAACGTGCAAAATCACTTTTCAAAGCCTTTAATAAGGAATGAATGACGACGGACGATAATAACAATACAACAACAGAGAAATTAATTAATGAAAACCATTGAATAGCTGGATCATAGATATGCAAATATTTATCCCACCTTGTTGCCCAAATGGTTTCTGATGGAATGAACTTAACAGAGTAAGTGAAATAGACATCATTATCTTGATCTTCAGATAACATTAAAGGAGCACCACTGGTTTCACAAGTACCGGGAGTCGAACGTTTGATTGATACAGGATTAACTATAACACCAACAACACGGTAATTATTTTCACCACGGTCATGGTATTCAACTTGGATATCAAAATGATTGGCAAAGTAAGGCAATTCAAAATTCTTTAACATTTGAACGTTCTTGGCATCACGTGTATCTAATTCCAAACCTTCATTGGTAGTTGGTTTCTTAGCAACAGTGTTGGCGTTATCCCCCGTAGTGGTACCTTGGACCACATCAACAAAACCTAATTCGAAACCAGTACCATAGAATTCTGTCTTAGTTCTACTATCGTAAACTTGTCTTGCTGCTGGTAAACCATCAATCAACCAATTTTGGAAGAATCCATTCTTAATCAATTTGTTGATGAATTTAGCATCTTTCCCAGGTATGGTGGTTTTACAAAGTGAGACACAAGTTTTATCCTGTAACATATTGATTTGGAATGGTGAGTTATAAATTCTGTCACCGAAGATAATAGATCCTAAGGATTCAGGTTGCTTTTCAATGTGTTCAGGTTGACAAAAATGAAATCTATCATAGTAATAATCGTATGAATATAGGAAACGTTCTTTATCGCTTTTCATTGTCTTCCCATCCTCATTTTTATGTTGAAAATACATAGAAGGTGTCAAATGATTCACTAGTAGTGGTATTTCATCATCGGGATGGTAAGTGGTAGGTGCAACACCAGGTAAATAGAATGCCCTCGTCAAGGAAAGACAGAACGCAAATAGAAGCACTAAAGATGGTGCTATCATTGTTTTTCTCAGTTTGAATGGCAAGTAAAGAATGGAAGTGTGATAATCAATGCAATAACTGTAATTGGTTTCTATTTTTGGGACCACTTCAAAGAGATGAGCTGTTCTTATCGACGTTTTTAAAGACATGTATCTTTCTTCTTGACCTTGGTGTAACATAATATTTTCATTAACCGTAATGACATTTTCCGAGGCAAAAAAAATCGATAAATGGCGTTTTTTGATATTATTGCGAAAAACGTCAATCTCAATAACAAGTGATAACTGGATGAAAGATTCGATAAGTTATAACTTTGTATGAGACCAAACTGTCTTGTTAATTCCAATTAATTCTTATTACTGTTTATTATTTTTTAAATTACTATTATTTAATGTCTATATAATACAACTTGAGTACAATCTAAATACTTTAGATAATCTAATCAAAGGAACTTCATCAATTTTTCTGGCGGGACAGTCTCTAGCATCTCATCTTCGTTAGTACGAGGGTTTAGAGCATCATGACTCCCATCGCCATCTTTAAAAATGTATGCTAGTACGAGTCCAATTATACCGAGTAAAGATACAGTTCCTAATGCCAATGCTAATCCGATAAGAACAACAAACCCACGGTCTATCTTCTTTCTTCCAACTTGCTTCTGATGGTGCGGTTGTGATGAATGTGTTGCTGACGGCGTCCCCGAAGAAGTGGATGAAGGTGTTGTGACAGTTGCATTGTTCGGGTTTTGTAGAACGGATTGTGAATTGTATAGTGCTGAATCATCACGGTTCATGAATATTTGCCCTGCAATTTGAGAATTCGTAGAAGATATTATGTAATAGGGTCTCCATTCCTTAAAATTGTATATCATCGCTTGGATTGTACCGTATTCTGTATCATAAATATTCCCGTTAATAATGAATCCATCGGCAGATCCTGTACCATCTCTTTTTTGAAGAGTTGGGCCAAAACCAATAGGTTCGATGGATCGAATTGTGGTAGATGAATTGAAATTACTCTGTATCGTACTCCAGGCTCCATTTTCATATGATTCCAACATAATACCATTCCATGTTATTATTTTATCACCAATTGTTGCAAATGATTGAAGAATATTGGCATCTCCCATCTTGATGGAAGAAACGGCATAGGTTGAAAGATCCATGATTGCCAGGTTTACTGAAGATATATTTTGCGCGTTGAAAAGACCTGATAACAACAGCTGGGTCCCATTTATTAATTCCATCTGTGCAATGGTACCATTGATTGAGTGGTTAGCAAAAGTCAACCATTCATTCGAATCATAGTTATACAGACAAAGGCCGGAGCAATTCGATTGTAGGATTGTAAAATTACCACCGACAATCAATGTTGAATTGTGCTCAAAATTAATTAAACCATTGATTTTCGAGTTAACATTAAGTGTCTCGTTGGCAATAGTCTCGAAAGTCGTTAAATTTAATATTGAAAGTTCAGAATTTTTATTAAAGTCTGACGAAGCAACAGCCAGCATTGTCTGATGGCTGGAATATACCATGTAGTTAATGCCTTCAAAAAAACTCCAAGGAGCGCTGTAACCATTTGAAAACAAAAGTTCAGAATATGAATCTGTTTTGGAAGCGTAGATACTCAATGAATCATTTAAAAATAATCCAGTATATAATGAATTCGTACTTGAAACATTGTTCGTGATATTGGTAACTGTGAAATTATTACCAATAGCAATTGAACCATTTAAATCAGTGTAGTCTAATAGAGCTATTGCACCGGAGAATACAGTATCTCTATTAAGATTAGACCCAGAAGACCATAACGATAGTTGAAGTGCAGACGAATTTGTTATCGTCGAGGAGGAAGAGACATTGTAGATAGCTTGATTATCGATTACTAGTAATTCAGTATCATGGATAGTTAGATTTACTACATTGGTAATTGATGAGTTTTTATTGAAGTTTGGTATTTCATTAAAGGTCCCATTATAGTTTACTAAATACGTAATTTTTGAAGATAAGTTGTATTCACCATAGGCTAATATTCCACCAGAATATGATGAGAAGCCGGCGGTGTTACCTGTAAGACTCGCTTCGTTTGAGCTTTCTATATCCATGTTCTCATTTAATTTAACAACCTTTATACCACCATTAGAATTACCTAAAAGCAACGTATTATCATCGTATAAATCAGCATACATAGATGTGTTTTTGGAGAATTGTTCTAAGGACAGCTGGTTCAATGAGGTGTTAGTAATTTTAACATCAGTTGTTTCCGACGAAGAAGTCGAGAAGTTAGATATTTGATATTGTAATAACCCGTTTAGATTCATTATTTCAGTGTTATTCGTACCATTTGATGTCAATCCAGGCACTTCCAAGGAATCAATCAACACATTTAAACGATCTGCTACAACAGTGGCGACGGTATTCGATGCATATAAACCAGAAACATATTCAATAGTAACTCTTGGAGACGAACTTAAATAGCCTGAATATAGTTCGTCGTATTTTAATTCTTTATTGTTTTGATAAATCAATTCGGTGGCTAAAATAGAAGTACCGTCACTATCCCAAACAGTTACATTAACAATTGCTCTTGATGAACAAGTGTCATCTTGTGTACATCCAGGTGTATATATGTTAATTGAATATTGACCTGGATACTTGATTTGTGGTGAAAAGGAAACATATGGGACTGGATCTTGATTTGGAGTATATGTTGTACTGATATATGTTTGACCAGTTAATCCCATTTCCCAATCGTTTGCAGACAATGAGGATGAAGAGGATGATTCAATCGAATTACAATTTGGTTCATTCAAAGTGTCATTTGCGAAGACAGCATAGGCATTTTGGTATAATTGAAAGCTTGATAATGCGACGTTGTTTCCATATGAATCTAAAGCCACAAATTGTACCGATGATACACTGATCTGATTGATGAAAGCAAATTCTTGAAACTCTTGAGTCCATTTAATATCAGTAGTGTTATCGGCTAATAAATGAATTGTATCGGAAGGAGAAGTGGTATTGGCATATGCCTGCGAAAGTATTGCCTTGCTGTATAAGGGACAAAAAGCATCACAATGTTTTAGTTCATGGCTTATTGGATCAATATAAGTCAAGTTCATAATACCTTGTGCCTCATTGGTAAGGATCCTGAATAATGAAACTTGATTGTCTTCATTTGGTGAGTTATAGATTCTAATTTTAGTTGGGGCTACCTCAAATGGCAACTTGCAAGTTAAAGAACCGGTTGTACCCGATTGAATCCAAGATTCTTCAGTGGTATCAGGACAAACAAAAGTATCAGAATCAAATGTGCTTTCACCTGTATCCCAAGTTGAGGCACTTAAAGGAACTAATTGTCCAATATCAACGGTCGTGCTGTTAAATATGTTATTTTGAGAAGAGGTGGTGTTCTGAATCAAAAAATCTGGTTCATCTAATGTATAGAATTCACCTGCGAACAAAATATTATCGTCATTCAATTTTACTATGGAGTTTATAATGGAATTTTCACCGAATCCTCCAAAATTCAAAAATTCCGTTGAAGAGCTTGTAGAGTCCCACATAATAAGACTATGGATATTTGAGGTGCCATTGAGAACAGTGAAATTACCACCAAAATATACTAACGAATCATCAATTAAAATTGTCTTGACTTCTTCTATGGAAGTGTTGAAAATTGGTTCGATTGATAACGTGGTCAAATTATAAAGGAGTTGATTGGTTAATGAGTACCCTGACAAAGATCCTGTACCTGATAGTATAAATGAGTCAGAGCCGAAAGGAGTAATCTTTGCTATATAAGTGTCGTTCGAAGGTTCTTCTAATTGAATAAGGGTATTGTTAGAGTAATATATTAAACCATTGGAATTGGAACCAGGTATTATTCCTGTTGTGAAGTTTTGTTGGCCCTTATATCGATAGAAGGATAATCCATCTATATCACCTAGTAGTTGAAAAGTGTCGTCGTTGCTGGCAGTCAAGTTTAATGTAGGAATGTTAACATTTGTGACATTTAAAATATTCTTGATATTCGATAATTGTGATGCCTGCAGTATGTGTATCAGAAGTAAAAAATTAAATACCCAACTAAACAGCATTTGTGCGTGGTATTTAACTCGGTCCTAGTCCCTTAATACTCGAAAATATCAAGTTGATGAGAAAAGCGTAATGGGATGATGCTCTCTTAATATATTCTTCAACGCCTGTTAAATGCCTGTTAAAAGAGTTTTGTGTTCGAGGAATATATAAAAAATGTTAACTGCGATTCCTCTGGTAGGGTTCAGTGTTCTTCTTCCTTTAGTAACCAGGCACTATCACTAATTGCTCTCAGAATTGACTGGCCTGTTTGTTGTCTTCATGCTGAAAAGTTTTAAATTTCCATTTTCGTGTTTAATGTACACCATTTGATTTTTTGACGCGCATACCTTTTTTGGCTGTATATATTTGCATTGGATCATCTCTTTTTTAAGAATTACAAGTTTATATATATATATATATATAGTCTAATATATTCTGTATACCATAAAACGTGGCTAGTATTTGACTTTAGATATCATATAAAGCTTTTTACGTTATATTATATACTGTCCTGTAATTAACTGCTTAATTCTTTTCTGCTCCATATCACGTCAACCATGGCAACACTATCTTCATCGAAGGTTTCCTTTAAATCTTCTACTAACATAGCTTTGCTTTTATGTTCCTTTATATTTTCGAATATGTACTCAACCAAATCATCCTCGTAAACGCCAAGATATTCCTTAACCAATTCGTCAACGGCACGAGATTCTTTCAACTTGGCTAATCTTTCATCAAGTTCGTCGTCAGTAAAAGTCAACACTTGTTCTGCTGGAACACCTTCTTCGAGACGGTTAGATTCGAGAGATTGTTGGGCTTCTTTCTCTACTTCATGAGCAGACTCATCCTCACTGGAAGCCTCAACATGCTTATCAATAGCTTTCTTAAAGGAAAATTTAATATTGACTTCATCGACAGTTTCTTCCGGTTTACCTTCTTGTTCACCAGATATGGATCCAGTTGCGGCGCTTGGCTGGGAAGAAGATATATCATGTTTGACACGAATAGACTTACTGACAGAGACTGGAACTGGGACTTCAGTACCATATTTCTCTCTGTTTATACTATCATCATACTCTTCTTTTTCCTTAAAAGACCGACGATGGTCGTAGTAAGAATCTTCCGAATTATGGATTAAAGTTTTCAGGTTTATAGATTTCTGTTGTAATAACTCCTCTTCATAACTCTTGGAGGAGTCAATTTTACTTTTCAAAATTTCTAATCTAGGTCCAATTATAGAATTCAAATCATTCAGTAGTTTTCTATATCTATCATCAGCTTCTTCCTTCAGTGATTGCAAACGTTGATTTTCTAGTGTTAAATCCAAAGTTTTGTCACCTTCATTTGTGTTCAGGTCCACATCATCTTCAGCTTCGTCTTCTTCGTTCATAGATTGATTTTCCAAACTTGTGGGGTTCTTATCTTTAGTTCTTTTAATTTGAGCAAAAGTTTTTAACATCTGTTGCTTCCTTCTTCTAGATTCTTCAAGCGATTCTTTAACCCTTTTTTCATTTTCATTCCTTACAACTTTGGTTCTGAACTCAATAATATCTTTACACAATTGGTCTAAGGAACTTCTAGGTAAATCACCCAGTGTATTCATATCGATTTTATATTGTAGCGCTGATTCACTATCATAATTTTCTAAGTCATTTTCATTCAGGATTTTCTTGTCTGATATCGATTTTTCCTTTAACCATGATAGCAACTCTTTGAATTTATCACAAAGCTTCAGCAGCTCTGCATCTGATTCTAATTTCACTGCATGATCTTTGATAAATTTGCTAGTATTTGAATCATAGTGTAACTGGACATCCAGCCTCTCCTCTGTATCATCTTGCGATGCTTTCAATAAACCTTTCCAGCATTGTATAACTTTAACAAAATTATCTTCTTGTTCTTTATTAAATCTTATGAAAAGATCTTGCGCATCTAAACCAGGAAATAAAACATTACTCCAACATTCTAATACGAATTCTTTACCTCCTGCCAATAAAACCAGGTCTTTCAAGAATCGTTCGATATTTTTAGGCAACAATGTTGATGGGATACCTTTTAAAGATATGGTGAATAATTGTTGTTTCAAAGATATTGGTAAAAATTGTTTCAATGGTTGATATAACGAAGGAGTGGAGTTATTATCTGAAAGTTGACCAGTTTCTTTACCTCCTATGACATTGGAGGTAATTCCATTCGTGTTATGATTTGATCTATCATTTTTAGTTGAAGTTGTCAGCAGAATACCATTTTTAATTGAATTTAGATTATTTTGAAAACTTGCTAGATCATTTTTCAAAATTGGTATGAAACCTTTCTTTGAAGCTTCACTTTTCCAATCCTTTTGAGAAATTAAATACAGTTGAGGTGACACGTATATTATCTCACTCATATCGTTGGGATTATTATTATTTAGTGGCCTAGTATGTTCTTTTTCCTACTGTACTTGACTTCGTTCTTTTTTTATGTTATGTTAATAAATGATGTTTCTTAGTACTATTAAATTTCTATTCCATATTAAAAATCTGCACTATGGACATCAGACAAGAAGACATTGAATCACCAAGTATTGTCCCCTGTGAGAACATGTTAATTGAAAACGTCTGAAGAACCAATATGTATTAATTGTAAATATGCAAATAATAATAAAAAGAAAATTACACGCTGATGTGTTTGTCTATATATAGTTTATCTAAAGTCCAGAACTTCTAGACAGGGTTTTTACACTAATTGTAGACTACTTAAACTTAAAAGGTACACAACTTTTTCTTCACCTTTATCATTCTTAACTTGACAAACGATACCAATTGGACCCTTATCACATTCAGCACAAATCAAGTATCTAGTACATTTTTCAATGGTCCATGTGTTTCCATTATGTTCGAAAGTGACAACTTCATCTAAATTTTCATCAGTAATTTCGATTCTAGGATCATCATCATTTTCAGGTCTGATGTTTCTTGAGACACCAATATTATCGAAGTCCCAAACATCTTCTACAATTAAAAAATCATGCTTTTCTTGTGATTGAGCACTTTTCTCTCTACGTTCTAATAATTGGAATTTTTCGAAAACAGTATTAGGTAAGGAAATGGTTCTAGTTTTAGAAGCTGTAGCAATAGTACCTCTACAATCTTCAAATGAACAGATAGCTTTAACCATGATTTAAACAGTGCTTAGGGTTTTGACGAGGGGATATGTTAATCAGAAGGTGATCCTTGACGTCAAAACTTTTTTGATGATGTTTGATGCTTAAAATTGTTTTTTTATCATTTTGATACCATCGCGTATTAGCAGTTTTTCACGATGTTTTGCATTAGGATTTTATATCAAAAACAATAACATTTTTGGGATATTCTTTTTAGTATTCCTTTATATATTTGTCTATAAGCTAGGTATATACATACCCACATCTGTAATGATTTTACAATATATATAGTCTATATATAGCATTAGAGATTCACTGGTGTTCTTCCAATTTTCTTCTCTTTGAAGCTTGAATCATTTCTTGTTTCCTCTTTTTCTTAAGAATATCGATTTTTGGGACCGTACTAATTTGTTTTCTTTCTGTATGACTTTTACCTCTCTTAATGGCTTCCTTTTCCTTTTTGGTAATCTTAGATATGTTATTCATCCATTCAGCAACTTCGCATCCACTTTGTTTCATGACATTTATGATAGGTTTAATTGCTAATGAATCTTGCTTGGTGTATAACGTGATGGCTTTACCGGAACGACCACCTCTCCCTGTTCTACCGATTCTATGGACATAAGCTTGTGCGGTTCTTGGCACATCATAGTTAATGACTAAGTTAACACCTTTGAAATCAATACCTCTAGCAAGGACATCTGTACAAATTAAACACCAAAGGTCACCACTCTTAAATCTTTCAATGATTTTTTCTCTTTGTAACGCAGTCCTTTCTGCATGAATGACATCAACATTCATTCTATCATACATTAATTCATGATACAATGCCTTAGCTCTTGTAATTGACTCTAAGAAAATAATAATTGGTGGTTTGAATTCACCTTCTTGAACTAATTGTCTAATTGCAATCAGTTTCCCTTCTTCATTACCACAAAATACTAATTTTTGTTCAATATTCATATTTGCAGCTTCCTTATGACCAATAATGACTCTAATGGGATCTAACATTATTGAATTGGCAATTTCCTCGACATTCGATGGTATGGTAGCTGAAAACATTGCCTTACGAAGACTATTATCTGTACATGAACTCAAGATATCATCAGTTTGTTCTACAAAAGTCTTATCGAATAATTTATCTGCTTCATCAAATATTAAATGCTTTACTTTAGATAGATCTAATGCTTCATTCTTGACTACATCAATTAATCTTAATGGTGTGGAAATGATAATATCATATTTCTTTTCGTTTATAACTTTATTTTTCAATTTTGCACTTAATGATTTTGATAATAATGCAATTTGTAATGGGCGTTTTTTATCAAGGAAAATTTTATTTGATAATTTAATACATTCAATAAATATTTGATTTGCCAATTCCTTTGTTGGAGAAATGATTAACCCTTTTAAACCTAACGTTTCTTTATCATTGATGATTTGTTGTAATAATGGTATTAAGAATGCTAAAGTTTTACCAGAACCAGTTGGTGCACACGCAACTATATCACGAGAATTCAAAGCTAATGGGATACTTTCACATTGAATTGGCGTTGGTTCAGTGAAATGATTCTCAATTAAGTTGGTCAATAATCTTTTATCGAATGAAAACCTTGTTATAAGATCTTCAAATGATCCAATTGGTAACGGTATATCTTGACCTGTAACGTTCCCCTTATATGATTTACGTAATTCTAATGCATCTTTCGCATTTGTAATTTTCGGTTGTACATCGAATGTTTCCGTTTCATCTTCTTCGTTTCCATCTACTGCTGGTTCAGATTTCGATAAAGTTTCCTGATCACTGTCTCCTAGTTTAGAATCAGTAACTTTATGGAATATTTTTTTATTTCTGAAGAAATCCAATTCTCTATCCATTTGTATATTTGCTAGTTTATCATTTTTCCCAGGAGTTTTCAAATTTGTATGATTCGATTTACTTAAACTATAATCAACAGAACTTTGCTTTTTACTATTATCCTTCTTCTTGACAGAAGCACCTCTTGTTAGCACTCTAAAGATATCCATATTTACTTGTTATTATAATTTTTTTTTCTGACAATTCGAGTGCGTGTGCCCTTCTATCGATGGACGTTATTTATTATTGTTATTATTCCTTTTAGTCCTATATACTTCCAGTATAGAATTTTTTTACACAATAAGCTCATCGCAAATTTTCAAATTTTCAAACTTTCTTATTCTACATATAGCAATTATATTATATTAACTTGAAAAAGCTGAAAGATTTGAAATTTGAAAAAAGTTTCTCTATTACCCGGCGAATGGATTTAAGCCCTAACTAGGTCTTAGAAAAACCAAGGGCTGGAAAACCCCTAAAATCGAATCATCGTTTTCATCCATCAATTTAGAAATGAAAACCTTGACCTGCACTGAGTAAAAGTTGGTTGTTGGAAATACAATGGAAGCCAATAGGAACAAAATTGTTGACGGACGTACGTACGTACGTACGTACGTAATGAATAGACTTTTTATTTTGAGGAAATAGTGGAAAAGCGCCTTTGTCTTATGTATTGGACAATGACAATTGAAGAGAGATTATAGTATAGATAAGGTCTTGAAAGTCATTATATTTTCCTTGCCTTTTGAGCGGGGAGGCGATTAATTATTTAGACTATTTAAATAATCTCTGAATTTTTTATAAACTGAGTAATCAAAATGTGCAAAATTATTATCCAAGTCAATAAAAGTCTTTGATATTTGACAACTTTTATAGTAATAATTTGGATAATAATTATCACTATAATATTGTCTATTATTATTACTTGTATTTGCTTTCCTTCGCAGTTTGTCATTATTAGTATGTAATTCTTTATTTTCTTTTGATGTATAAGAAGAATTATCTAAGGATTTAAAATATGAATTGAACGGACCAGTTATTGGAGAAACGTTGTTACTTTTGGCAGATTGCAAACTTGGGTTGTCATTAAGATTGCCGCTACCAGTACCAGTATCAATACCAGTATCAATACTTTGTCCCTGGAACAAATTTTTGAATATTTCATAAGCAGCCAAAGTGAAACCAAATTGTGGTGAACTTCTTAGTACCCTTGCACCACCACCTTTGAAAAATGATTTAAAGCTTTCTTCCTCGAAAATAGTTTTAAATGCATGGAAAATACCCTTATAAGCAACTTCACCAGGTTTAGGTTCAATTTGTAATCTTGTCTTAATAACATCAAATGGAGTTGTCAAAAATGCAGCTGGCATACCAGCTATTGCCCCCGCAGTTAATAGTTCCCATGTTTTCAATCTTTTCTTTTTAAATTTATCATTTGGATCGAATTTAAATAAATCTTTCTTCAAATGTGCATAAGTGGGGAAATAAATTGCGGAAAATGGTACATCTCTCAATAAACATGCAGTGATTCCCTTATAAAGACCATTAAATTTTAAATGTTTAATAATTTTCCATGCATTAATTTCTGAATTAGAAGATTTTACTTGTAATCTAATCTTAATAATTTCTAATGGATTGGTAACGATTGTTTGACAAAGTCCTGCAGTTGCGCCAGATAATATTTCATATGATAATTTCAAATTTCCTCTATTATTCCTACCAGATAATTTATTTCTCATTAAATCATTGATTGTTAATTTTATTGCCTTTTCAGGAGCGACACCAATTAATTGTGGTGTTAAACCTGAATATAATGATCTTATACCATTCTTTGAGACTATTTTAATTAAACAATCAACGGAATTTTTATATTTAGTTAGAGATCTTTGAGCTTGCATTCTTGTCTTGATGAAATCAATTGGATATACTATTGTAGCACCAATACAACCAGCTATGGATCCCAATGAGAAATTGAAAATGGAATCAAAAATGGGATAAAAATAATAATTTATATATAATGATTGATCGATAAGATTGTTTAGTTCTAATTGATGAATTAAATCATTTAAATAATTAGGGTTTACAATTTTCATAAAATCATCAATGGTTAATTCATTGTTTGATAAAAAATAATAAGGATATGTATCATTTGCTGTGGTAGTGTTGAAAAAGATCAATATCTTGAATAAAATTATTTGATTGATCATTATAATGTTCATTAAATTTTTCATGTAAGAAATGATTGTTTTGATTTTGTGAATTAATTGATTCAATTTGAATGAATTTATCAATATATTGATGATGATAAATATTTTTTTAAAATTTTCTACAATTGAAAATAAAAGATTGATTTGTGATGGAGAAAATTGAATTACATTATTAATTTTATTATGTTCAGAATTAAGAAAAGTGATGAAATCATTTTTCGTTATGATTTGTTGTTGTTTTTGCTCTAATGTTGCATTTTTATTTTGTGGAATAGTTTTGGAATATTTAATTAGTAATTGATTTATGATATCAAAATTTTGGAATAAATATAATATATCTTTAAAGACATTAAAAGTGATTGAATTATTATTTGATTTAATCAATTTTGTATTTGATAAATCCAATGAATCAAAAATATAACTGGAAACTTTATGAGAATAGAATAATTTCAAAAGGTAAGATAATTGGTATCTATTGATGGTTAATGCATTTTTCTCTGAATCAAATCTTGCCAATTTTTCAAATCCTAAAAATAATTTTTCCTGTTTTAAATCATTTTGTAGTATAGTAATTAAAGAATTTAAAGTCAAATAAGGTTGATTTCTTTTAGTAATGTCGTCAGTAGCATCATTACTATTTCTATATGGGAAAAATTGATAAAATTTCAAAAATTTAAAATGATCCCAATTTAGATATAAATTCTTTTGTTTTAAAAATTCATCATTAACGACAGTTTCATGTAATAAATTGATTGTAAATTTTAAATTCTTTAAGTTTAAAAGTAATTGATCAAAACTTAGAAATTTATTACTATAATTGATGAATTTATTTTTCCTTGATGACTTCGAGGGTATATTTGTGTTTATATTTGTATCAAATTTTCTTAAGAATTCATAAAGGATTAAAAATTGATAATTATTACATTGCAGAATGTTATTGAAATAAAACCAATCATTTAAAGTGAGATAAGATTTATTATTTTCATCCATTGCTAAAAAGATACAGCCGAATGATTCCTTGGGTATCAGATTCAAATTAAAGGCATTAGTATTATCATTTTTGGAATTTGTAATTAAGTTAATGAAATCATCATAAAATAGAACGAATTGACCATTTTTAGTTCCTTTGTGTGCATGTTGGACTTTACGAAAGTCTTTAGATTCTTTTTCTTTTTGAAAATCAATAAAAGAAGCGTATTTGTTAAAGATTTCTATTTGCTTTAAACGCTTACTATTATTAGAGTTGATTTGTTCCATTGTTGTTAGATAAAAATTAAAACCCTGTCTAGTCTAATCAAAGATTTAGGGGTTATAATATAGCGAAAGACTGGAGTTAATTGTCAGTGACTGTTCGTTTTGGTAATAGATAGAGGGGAGGTAATGTTATATGGGCGGCTTGTTGATAGAGCTATTCATTCCTTTTATTCTTTGGTAATAGCAATTAGAATGATTTTTGAATATAAGTAGAGACTTCAGGAGAAGAAATAATAAATAACTGAAAGGGAATTGCTTTCGGCAATGGATCTTCGAGTCAAAAAATAAAAAATAGGTGTAACGAAAAGATTAGCGTAGTTGACGTGGCTACAGTAATGATGATGATATTTTGATAGTAAATAATATATTGTCGACTACGATGATAGAAGGGGTCACCTCGATAGGAATTAGCAGCAGCAGAAGCCAATGTACGGTACAGGCTATGACTATATATATATATATATATATTTCTTTACTAAAAAGGACTTTCCAGTTTCTCTTTTGAGATCTGATAGTGTATATATATGATGTTTACTCCCTTTTATGGAGTCGCCACCTGCACTATTGGATATATATTACTATATATATATCTATATAATCCCTGCTTATACATACGTACATATAATACATACAAATAATACAATACATACATAAACAACAATATTCGGTCCTATTATGCGGGGGAAGGGGAGGGGTGGGGGGGAATATTGCCACTTGAGCAAACACCCACACATACACACAAAGTAGTGGCGCTATCAAACGCTATCCCGCTCTTTTCCTCCACCTCGCGTCCGTTCTTTTTTTTTTTTTTTTTGTAAAATTTATTTGCCAACCGAAATCACGTGATCTGGAAAAGGGTTACCCTCACACGGCTGTTGTTCCTGCTTTTCAAAAAAAACAACCAGAATATGTTTAATATTATAGTCTTACTATACTACGTATAGTCTACTACACTTTAATATACTCATGATATGGAAAGAAATTAGATCATTGATAGGAAGAGTCACGCAGGCATTTATTTTTGACTACAATTAACGGGTTATTACAACTGAGAACTGAATTGTCTCTTATATCAACTACCATAAAGCTCCCAGTAGGGTTGTATGCCTTTTAACTGTATCATTATCATTACTCTATCATTTTAATTCACTCCTTTCGTTGTCAATTACTCTACTGCGTGTCTTCCAGTACCATTGCAATCCCTTAGTTGTAGCACGGAATTATAATACCACAATCTTATATTCAACTCAGGATTGGAATTTACAATTTACCCTAGCTCCCATCGTCATATACCATATACTCAAGAAAACCCATTGAATCCCTGTTACGAGCAAAACAGCACAATACACTTAATATTAGTACAAAAGAACATATATACATGTCACAACAACAGCAACATATAGTGGGGATACATTATACTGTAGGTCCTAAGATAGGTGAAGGTTCATTCGGTGTCATTTTTGAAGGTGAAAATATACTCAATAATAAATTCAAACAAAAAAATGATAATAATGACGCTACTACTACCGGCAGTAATAGTAACAGTGACCCAGTGGCCATCAAATTTGAACCAAGACATTCTGATGCTCCTCAATTAAGAGATGAATTTAGAAGTTATAAAATATTAAATAAAGTGAAAGGAATACCTCATGTTTATTATTTCGGTCAAGAAGGTATGCATAATATATTAATCATTGATTTGTTAGGCCCTTCATTAGAAGACCTTTTCGAATGGTGTAATAGGAAATTTTCAATAAAGACTACTTGTATGTTAGCTAAACAAATGATACAAAGAATTAAAGATATTCATAATCATGATTTGATTTATAGAGATATTAAACCTGATAATTTTTTAATTTCACAATATCAAAAGAAAAATAGCTCACAGAAAGGTATCACGAGGAGTGCGAATGGTGATCCAAATTTGATTTATTTAGTAGATTTTGGAATGGCTAAACAATATAGAGATCCAAAGACAAAACAACATATACCATATAGAGAAAGAAAATCATTATCTGGGACCGCACGTTATATGTCAATTAATACTCATTTTGGTAAAGAACAATCAAGAAGAGATGATTTGGAATCATTGGGTCATGTGTTTTTTTATTTCTTAAGAAGTTCTTTACCATGGCAAGGTTTAAAAGCTCCAAATAATAAATTAAAATATGAAAAAATTGGATTAACAAAGCAAAAATTGAATCCAAATGATTTATTAGTTAATTATAATAATATACCAAGACAATTTGCCACTTTTTTAAAATATGCAAGATCTTTGAAATTTGAACAAGATCCTGATTATGATTATTTAATTTCATTAATGGATGATGCATTATTGGAAAATGGTTTGAAAGATGATGGTCATTATGATTGGATGGATTTAAATAATGGTCATGGTTGGGACATCAATATAAATAAAAGAATTAACCTTCATGGATATGGTAATCCAAATCCAAATGCAAATGCAAATACCACAGGAACGCCGAATCAAAATTTAAACTTGAAAAATACTCACAAGAACAACAATAATATTAATAATAAAGCACAAGCAAATTTGGATCAAAGTAATATCAATATGAAAATGTCAAGGATTATTCATTCAACAAATAGTTTCATGTATAGTAACGATGATCAACAACAAACAACAACTAATAACAATAGGTCTGCATTATTAAGAAGTAAAGATTATAGTAACTCAAAAGATAATCTCCTGAAAAGTAGTAACCAAATGGAAAAAAATAAATATCAATCATTAAAACAACCAATCTTACAATCAAGAAATAACAACAATAACAATTCCTATGATTCAATGAGTACACGAATAAAAAATAACAACAATTATTATAACGATACTAGACGACAACAGCAACAACAACAACAAGCACAACAAAATTTATTCGATAATACATCTGCATCTCTACAAAATAATACTTGTAATAACAATGAGAATAACAGAAGTACTATTTCACGTATATTTTCATATATATGTTGCGGTTATTGTTGTCTGTCTGATTCTTCTCCCTCATCATCATCTTCATATTAATAACATTGATATTAATTTTAAATAGATATCTTAAACACAAAACGAAACAATAGCATTATTTTTTTTAAGAAAAGATACTACGCTTTAATTATATAATTTTCGTTAATTAACATTCGTAGTAATAATGTGAGCTGCTGCCTTGTACTTAAACCGTTGATGTGCATCTGAAATGTCAGCGGCTATCAACCTGTGACCTGAAAAAGAGGTACACTTACTGTTCTTTTTAATTTCCATTCCGTTTTGCGCTCCATTTTATTAATGATCAATTTACCTCGGTTTTTCAAATTGGAAACAGACGCCGCATTCATTAACTATAATTATTAATATATATATATATAAATTATATATTCGTGTATTATTGTTAAAAAGATTCCATAGTTGATCCACTCAACTTATCTAAAGAATATAAACCATTAGTATTGTTCTTATCGTTATCATTCGATATCAATACATCTTTTTTGTTACCATCATCGCATCATGATTATTATCTACGAGTCCTTCATAAGCTTCCATTGAAGAAACATCATATGATTCTGAGAATATTAAAGTCTCGTTCGACGAATCTGTAACATCTTCATCTTCGTCAATTTCTTGAATATTATATTCTCCTTCTAACTGTGGTTCAACTAATTCGTAACCCTCTTTATCATCTTGAATTGAACATTTAACGTCACAAATTTGATGCACACCTAATTCTTCAAAATCAACAGTAATTAACCCATTAATATCATAACAATAGTCCATCATCATATTACTATTATTTTTCCTTCCTTCTGATTTACCCATTGAAGAATTTAGAATAAAATTACCACATTCACTTACTTCTTCAGACTCATATGGTATATTCTCGTAGGATGGTAATATACCATATGATAAGACACATTTTTTCACTTTTTCTAAATGCTGTAAATTCCAACTAATTAAATTATTGAATTCATCACAAGAATATAATTTCTTCTCAATGGAATCATACTTAATTGATGTAATAATACCAGTTTTAAAATGAGAATTTGGTTCAATTTCACAAATAGTTTCACCATTAGTTTGTCTAATATCCCATACTTTAATTATACCATTATGACTTTGGAATAATTTTGTTTCGTCCATCCATTCACAACTCTTTGAATTGATCGCACATCTTGTAACTGGTTCCATTACCTTTGGTGTGAATAAATTGTTACTAGTATGATTATCATTATCCTTACGAAGATCTAATAAGGAAATACCAGCGTTATCGAAATCAGATCCACAAAGTGCCAAGACATCATCATGGTAAGGATTAATTGCAAACGATTCAATCATTGGGAAATTTTGTAAAAATTTAGGGGTCTTATTTTCGTTTATGTCATAAATAAACATGGAATCATTAATTAATGATATAAATTCGTTAGAATTCTTGAATTTTAAGTTGCGAATTGGTTTCGATTCAAACTTGTTTAATATATTGTCTAATTGTGATTTATAACATCGTGATGTGCTCCCTCTTGATGATATACTAGTTAAATACTTGCTATGGTTAAACCGTTTTATTATCTTGGCATTCCCTTCAGTGAGTGATGTGGAGATTAAATTCACTTGTCCATCTTGATGACCTGTTAAAATGAACGGGCTTTCGTTATTGTGAGGTAATGATATCGTAGCTGAAGTGGTGATTGGTGTACCTGGTACGGTAATGGATTGTAATGTTTGCAGTTTTATTTTGTTTTCATTCACATCATTATTCATACTGTTCAGATTGTATAGTTTGAGATTATCTTTAGAATCACCATTTGAAAGTATAATTGTAGAATCATTGATTGATAACGAATTTGGTATAGTTTTATTGAAATTTTCATTCGTATTATGATTAATATTCCAATAACTTGATTTTAATTTTTTAGTCGTATAATAATCATTAAAATCACCTGAAACTTTTCTTAAATTTGAGGATCCGCCCATTTTTGATGTATTTGTCTGCCATGATTTATTATATTGAAATTTGTTATGACCAATACCATTTTGATAAGTGGAGTTTCTAAAATTTTTTTTGATGTTAATTGCTGGTTGACGGAATATCGTTACCGGTTCGTAATATTCAGTATTCATATTTTGTGGTATGTAGTTATTATTTCCGTGATAGTTGTATAATAAGGATTTAATCTTAATTTATTGCGTTTTTTGATTGAAATGGTAAGAATACTTTTGATAGTATAAAAGGGATTGTCTTGGGGAGATAATAATGAAAGATGCATAAGCCGGTTAAAGATTCCGACGGATTTAGTTCAAGCAATTCCAATAAGACTTTGCACCACCTCTTAAATATAGTTCATAAAAAAGGCAAGGCATGATAATGAACTTTCGAATGAACAAAAACAAAACAAAACAAAACAAAACAAAACAAAACAAAACAAAACAAAACAACCAGCAACAGCATTAATACTTAATTAACAACATTTTGCAAAAGATGTTATGTCAAACCACAAGGAGAGATGACCTTCTATATTTAGTAACAATGTTAATCCTGTTAATTGTTTTCTAGCAACAAGCAGAATAATTACTGGCTATAATATATTAGCGATACACACATTCTCTATGTATCAGATGTGTTTAGCATATCAACAGATCTACTCCTTCCATTAATTCTATTTGTGAACAAAACACCGAACTTGCAAAGCAAGGTATGCTATCGGTAAGTGATTGTTTACATATTTTGATATTTCATAAGATTGCTGGTTAGTTTTTTTGTTTTTGTTTTTGTTTTCTCAAATTTTCCACTGGGCGCTGTTGGGCGGCAAACAAATTGGGTAAAGAATAAATACTATCCGTCAATAATATGACGGATGAATTATTTTTACAATTCGCCATAATCACGTGTTGTTTTATAACATTCACGATCTGTTGTCTAATTCTCGGGCTGGAAAATTCCTCTGGGACTTCTAAAAAAAAAGGGGTAAGAGCATTTAATAACTTTTCGAGAGACCTATTGTTTATCTAAGCAAAATCCTTTTTTTTATCAGGAAAGAGTTCAAAAAAAGGTATGTTTCATTCTAATGTGTGCCGGCCTATGCAGACATGGGAGGGATAGAAAATATTCTCTACCCCCCCAAAAATGGGCCTACCCCCACCCGTTTTTAACACCAAAATAAAAATTTCAACCCCTCCCCAACCCCCATTTATAGAATGTTGAATATGTCTAATATGGTCTCATTTACCTTAATTACTAGTCATCATAAAAATATTGGTTATTTACCCCCAATTCTTCCCCCCAAGTTTTCTGTTCTACCCCCCTCTGTGCCGCAATTGGAGGCATTCTAGCCCAGCTTCTACCCCCGAAATTTTTTAATCCAACCCAATCCCCCTACCCAACCCTTTCCATGTCTGGGCCTATGTGGATCCTGAGGCAATTTAGTTCAAACTTGAAATTCCGTTTAAACGACTCGGGCGGAGGGAAGATGAGATAAAACCTTAAAAAACCTTTAAGAATCCCAATTTGTGCGCAATTTTCACTATAAGTTACAGGAGAGATATTTGGGACCAGGTTCTTTATTGCAGGTCTACGTAGAACAATATACAACGTCACTTTCAAGAAATATTACGTTACCACGATATTTTCAATATGTAAACTTTCCCTCTGTTGGATTGGGACAAGATTTACTGTCGAGTCAAATAGGTGCTTCTCGAGGAATAGTCATGTCTCTATCCCTAACGAATGAAAATATTATTCTATTGAACATTACCTGTTGTCTTATACGTATGTTAAAATAATTGCGCGAATTTAACATGTTTTGGCAACTATGCCCTTTTTATTTCCTCTTTCTCGAAATATATTAATAGTCAGATAATTGATACATTTCTTCATTGAACACGACGATGAACTTCGGTGTCTATGCGCCATTCCAAATGATTTCATTTTGGTATTTTTGCCTGATATTGATGTATAACATTCTATATATATAAATATATATATATTTTAGGTATATTGGTATTCTTCCATAAAAACCAATCATTTCTAAAGAATTGTAAAAAGTACTGCTTTGGGTATAAGCTGTGCACTCACAAACTAAGTTTGACTTTCGACATTGAATCATACCCTACTGTTATAGCACTTTTCAATAGGGTCTAGAAGAACGTCCTAGACTTTATTAAAAAAGAGAAAAAGAGGTAAAGAAATATTTTAGGGAGCCTTAATAAACGGAATGATAAAAGTATTTTCAGTAAAATCTATAGGTCTTTGTATGTACACAGAATATTTACAGCTCACATATATCTACTTTACTTTCATTGGCCCATTAAAAAAAAAAAATTTCAATTCCCATTGGATATGATGTAAATATTTTTCCGACCCTTAGTTTCCACTACATCTCATCTGAATCTTTGAGATCTCGGGTTTGTGTCGGATCAAACCGTTTTTCTTCGAAGGATCCAAAGTCATTCGGCAAAGGAGTGCTACGTAACTTTGCTTTTATTTTCAGGAAATTGCACCTGGAAAAAAATTGCATACGTACATACTATGCAGGAAACTGCACCTCAATAGTCATCGTAACCGCTAGCAACACGAAAAATCCTTTACGAAATAAGATATCAAGTTTAGTTTTCTAACAACCATGAATATATTTAAATAATGATACATAGAGTCTAGTTTATTCTATTATTATCTTAATATATCTTTCTTAGTAAGCAAATAGGCAAATAAAAGCCCTTCCAGAGAAACGGTAGTACAACAAGTAGATCACATCTTTGGCGCGTACGTAATTTTCATTTTATGGGACTTTGTATAACGAAAAAGGGAAATACAAAATAATATAATGGGTAGAATTCTAGCATTTTTTGGGAATCCTGGTCAACGTCCAACGATCCATCATCGTGCACCATTACCAATTTCACACGAGTGTGGTTCTGATCTGGATCATGTATGCACTGTCGAAGAAGGAGAAGAAGAGGAAGTCATAACGATAATAGATGAAAATGGTGAAAAGAAAGAGACACTCAAGCAAGATTTGCGTGCCATTTCTTCGAACAGTGATCAATCAACTGCTGTTGAATTGAGTGATATGAATATCGAATCTGATGGGTCAATTATAACAAGTCACGGGTTTACTGGTCTTAATAAAGGTTACACAGATAAGGTATTGGATATTTTAGTTGATTTCGCCGGTGGACAAATTGTGTTTTGTTGTGTATGGATAATTTTAATTATTTGGATTGTAATCGGTATAGTTTATAACGGTTCTTATGTATGGCAAGTGGTAATGCAAGATGGTCAATCTATTCAATGTTATATTTGGGATACTCTGCTGATGAGACAACAATTAACTAGTACCCATGAACAAGTTCTTGTCTGTTGCCAATTACGATCCCGTATGTCTACTTTCAAAGACTTTCTAACTAGAACTCTAAATGTGCACAACCATGATAAAGATGATACTAATAATAACATACCATTATCATGCTCAGCATCTTCCATTACATCTAACAATTGTAACGAATCTAATGATAAGACGACACAGGACAAGAGTAAAATAAATGAAGACAATGAATATTGTCAAGAAAAGAACGCTGAGACCCCAGAAAATAGTTTACCAGAGTCATCCGATGCTATTATAAATCCAGAGATGGACATGAAGACTATTGCAGGAGAATTACCAATTGAGAATTGGTATGACCGATTTTCATCAATTTCATCCAACATTATTGGTTCTGTACCATGTATGATATTATTCTGGCTTGGTATTATCGTTTGGATTATTTGTGGTGTTATTCCAAAGGATGCAGGTAATAGCCCACCATACACTGGTAGAACCACTGGTAGTAATCCTAAATTGAAAAAATTTAGTGATGCATGGCAAATGTATATTAATACTGCTGTAGCTGTCTCATTATTAATTTGTACCACGTTTTTACAAAATATTAGAGCAAGACATGATAAATTTATTGCTAAATTTCTAGTTAACACTTTTGAAATTGATGATAAGATTGATATTAGATTAAGAACATATTTTAAAGATTTCAGGCTCGCTAACCCAGTTATTACCGTTCCACCAGGTAAAAGAACTTGGGGTGAGAAATGTATTGATTGGTATGCTGATATTATTGGTACAGGTATTGGTGTCATGCTTGCCATTGCATTTTTTGGTGTTTGGATTGGTATTGGTTCACCGTTACATTGGGATGATAATTGGTGGTTGATTATTGGGACTTATACTGGTCTGGTCGGATTTTTGGATGGCTACGTTATTCGACAAGTGTATTTTAGAATTATTGAGCATGAAGAAGAAAATTATTCCAAAGTAGCAGAACAGGATTTAGAACTGTTTCAAGTATTAGGCATTGATTGTCCTGAAGAGTTTACTGGGAAACCTCAGGGTAACGTAACCAAGACTTTAAATTATAAAATATCTTCCTTCGTCAACAGAATATGTTCCGATCAATTGAGTGTTCTTGCATCAATTTTGATTATTATTGGTCTAATCTGTGTATCATCTGGTTTGCGCTGGAGTACCACAGGTCAATTAATTGCTAATACACCAACTATGATTATTGAAGAATTCTTCTTAATTGTATTGCTTCAGGCACATAATTGGGCAGATCAACAACGAAGAGTTGAAGTATCGGCCTTGTTAGCAAGAAGACAAATTTTACTTGCATATGTTGAAAACCATTTCCCAGTAATTAAATATTAGAATACTACGCAACAAACCCAGAAAAGATTATATATTAGCATACACATAGAAACGTATATATACATACAAAACATTAAGCATTTAATATTTTTTTGGTAATCTTGCAAGCATATTTGCTAAATCGCCGCTGTGGATTAACGTGGAAGAATGTAGGCAGAGACCCTATTCATATTTTTACCGTCATCAAGTCGTCGCTCCGGGAAACTATTACTGTGGATAGAGAATATGTGACACTTCCAATAACAGCACGCGCAGTCGCAATTACAGTCTCAGGCTGTCAGGCTGTCGGGCTATAATAAGCGCCACAATAACCATCGTTTAGTACGGGTGCTTAACGCCGGGTAACGCTGGCTATATATTTCCCATTGGGAATTTCTTTTTAAACGTTTATAGTAATTGCCGCTCTCGCTACATACGTACCTATGTGCAGTGTATTATAGAAACTAGAAATATATATGGCCTTTCCCGTATTAATGCTTACTACAGGAAAGGCAAAATTTGTTACTAAACCATTACAAACTGTAGAGGTCACTATCAATTCTACCTTCATCTCGAGTTGTTAGGATAACAGGGTATTCCAATTCAAGATATAGATCTTTCATTAGAAACCTTTTGAATATTTCATTAAAGGAAACCGAGAAAAAAGCTCGTTCGGTAATCTTTTACACTAGTATCCTTCTGTTGTTTGTATTCCATCACAAACAAGATTTACATCCTAGTGGACAACAAAGAACAGAAAAGATTTTGGTCGCGGGCTACATTCAATCCAATTTATTAGTGGGAGTCAGTGGCAAATAACTATATTCATTGAAAATATACCCGGTGTCACATCTAACCTTTTAACGTAATTGAAAACAAGGTGATTTTTTCTTTAACCCCCAAAAGGCTAATAAATAAGAAGTAAACATTAAAGGGAACATCAGAATTTGAGTTACTCCATTATAGAAACAAAGGGATATATATTTAGAAACATCCGATTCTAGGAGGCAAGAAACGTGAGGAAAAGTTACAGTAAACAAACTTAATAAACAAACAATAAATAAGGATGCCAACCACAATATCGGTTAAATTAGTAGCTGCAGAATCTCTTTATAAAAGAGATGTTTTTAGATCTCCAGATCCATTTGCTGTCTTAACCATAGATGGTTATCAAACAAAATCTACTTCGGCAGCAAAGAAAACATTAAATCCATACTGGAATGAAACTTTCAAATTTAATGATATTAATGAAAATTCAATCTTAACCATTCAAGTGTTTGATCAAAAGAAATTTAAAAAAAAGGACCAGGGGTTCTTAGGTGTAGTCAATATCCGTTTAGGTGATGTATTGGGCCATCTAGATGAAGATTCTGCGGCATCTACAAGTAATTCAAGAGAAGAAACTATCACTAGGGAATTAAAAAGATCAAATGATGGAATGGCAGTTAGTGGGAGATTGATCGTAGTATTATCTTCGAAATCTACTCCTGCAACTGGAACAGCAACAGGGGCTAATTCTGCAAGAACTGCCACTTCAACTGGAACAGCAGGATCAAACCGTAGATCTTCCGCAGCCACAGGCGGAAGTTCTAGTAGGATACAGGATTCTCATTTGAATAATGCAAATGCGCGTACTGCAAACACACCTGGAACTCATACTCCAAGACCAACTGCACAAGCGGTAGAATCTACTTTACAAAGTGGCCCAAATGCAGCGGCAGCAGCTGCTGCCGCTGCCTCTACAAGTGCTGCAACTGGTACTGGTGCCAACACAAGACAATATTCATCATTTGAAGATCAATACGGTCGTTTACCACCAGGTTGGGAAAGAAGAACAGATAATTTTGGTAGAACTTATTATGTAGATCATAACACAAGAACCACAACTTGGAAACGTCCAACTTTAGATCAAACTGAACAAGAACGTGGGAATCAAATGTCAGCAACTACAGAACTAGAAAGAAGACAACATAGGGGAAGGACTTTACCTGGCTCCTCAACAAACAACAATGGTAGTGAGACAAATTCATCAAATTCATCAGTCACTGTTCAAGTGGGTAATTCTACCACAACTCCTGCAATCAATGGTACTGCAGCAGCTGCGTTTGCAGCTACAGGTGCCACTACATCTGGATTGGGTGAATTACCATCTGGTTGGGAACAAAGATTCACTCCTGAAGGTAGAGCATATTTTGTGGATCATAATACAAGAACAACTACATGGGTTGATCCAAGAAGACAACAATATATCAGAACTTATGGCCCAACAAATACTACAATCCAACAACAACCTGTATCGCAATTGGGTCCTCTACCATCAGGTTGGGAAATGAGATTGACTAATACTGCACGTGTTTATTTCGTAGATCATAATACCAAGACGACAACATGGGATGATCCGAGATTACCATCGTCTTTGGATCAAAATGTTCCACAATATAAACGTGATTTTAGACGTAAAGTGATTTATTTCAGATCTCAACCGGCGTTAAGAATCTTACCTGGACAATGTCACATTAAAGTTCGTAGAAAGAATATTTTTGAAGATGCTTATCAAGAAATCATGAGACAAACTCCAGAAGATTTAAAGAAAAGATTAATGATTAAATTTGATGGTGAAGAAGGGTTAGATTATGGTGGTGTTTCAAGAGAATTCTTCTTCTTGTTGTCACACGAAATGTTTAACCCATTCTATTGTCTTTTCGAATATTCAGCTCATGATAATTATACTATTCAAATTAATCCAAATAGTGGTATTAATCCTGAACATTTAAATTATTTCAAATTTATTGGTAGAGTTGTTGGTTTAGGTGTATTCCATAGAAGATTCTTGGATGCCTTTTTCGTTGGTGCACTATATAAGATGATGTTAAGGAAGAAAGTTATATTACAAGATATGGAAGGTGTTGATGCTGATGTTTATAATTCTTTGAATTGGATGCTTGAGAATAGTATAGATGGTGTTCTTGATTTAACGTTTAGTGCAGATGATGAAAGGTTTGGTGAAGTAGTTACAGTGGATTTGAAAGAGAATGGTAGAAATATTGAAGTAACAGATGAAAATAAAAAGGAATATGTGGAATTATTTGCACAATGGAAGATCGTGGATAGAGTGCAAGAACAATTCAGAGCGTTCATGGACGGTTTCAATGAACTAATTCCTGAAGATTTAGTTACTGTTTTTGATGAACGTGAATTAGAATTATTGATTGGTGGTATTGCTGAAATTGATGTCGAGGATTGGAAAAAACATACAGATTATCGTGGATATCAAGAATCTGACGATGTTATTAAATGGTTTTGGAAATGTATCTCTTCATGGGATAATGAACAAAGAGCACGTCTTCTTCAATTTACTACCGGTACTTCTCGTATTCCAGTTAATGGGTTCAAAGATTTACAAGGTTCAGATGGTCCAAGAAGATTTACTATTGAAAAAGCAGGTGAAGTTCAACAATTACCGAAATCACATACATGTTTCAATAGAGTCGATTTGCCGCCATATGATGATTTTGATAACATGAAGCAAAAGCTAACGTTAGCTGTTGAAGAAACAATAGGTTTCGGTCAAGAATGATTTTATCAACAAACGAAGAAAAAAGAAGAAAAGTTTTAATGATAAAAAGGAATAAATTTTTTATTATGATGATTTCTATATAATTTTTTTGTCAATATATTCTATAGAAAACTAAGCGAAGAACCAAGGAAGGATTCCAAAAAATTATACCTTGGGAACCTTCTTGGAAAATATATATATATATTATTACTATTATTTAATGCCATATATTTATACCAGTGTGTGTTGTTTTTTTTTTTATTATTGTACCAATACCTTCCTAGAAAAGAATATATACATAATCTATACGAATATTTCACTTAAATACTAAGAGTGCTTTGGGAATTTAGGTATAACGCGGCCATGATATGAAAAAAAGTATTGAATCGATTAAATAAAACATTATATATTGAAGAATGAAGATTATATCAAAATTTCAGAATAATAATAGTATACAGAATTTAGGGAAAGAGGAGAGTAGTGCAAATAATGAGAATATGGTTTTTAATATGCATAAGGGAACAAATAAAACAACGATTTGTTCTTTTTACACAAGAAGGACAGCGTTGACACAACCATCTCTATCAGGTTCGTTGGTAATTTGTGCATATTTACCCCAGACAACTTTACCACCTGCAGTAACCATCCCTAATTCCGAAACGTTAACTTCTATAATGGTACCCTTAGTTAAAACACCTAATTGGGTATACATTGGAGATTGAGGATTTTTCTTGACACTTAATATTGGTAAGAAAACTGTGACACCCAATTCAGGATGGGTAACATTTGCCTTTTTTTGTCTCAATGCACTTGGTCTAATAATTCTCTCCATCTTCACAGGTCTTCTTGTAAAACCTTCCCCAACAAACGTATGTTTCGTAATCATTCTCTTCCATGATTTAGTTTTAGATTTACCTGTCTTGACAACTTTAAACATTTCTTCTTCACTAATACCTCTAACTTTTGGTAAGGGCACAGAAAACTTATCAGCCTTTTCCAATCTTTTCTGTTTAATAGAAGAAGAGATAGCCTTAGCAGTATTAGTTTGTTCTCTATCCAATAAATAAGTAGGTAAAGCTTCACCATTTTCATCCAATGGTTTAGATCCAGTCTTAATTTTAGACTGTTCATGAGCTTTGATTTTCTTCCTCATGGCCACTTTTTCAGCATAACGTTTCTTAGCAAATTGTTTACCCTTCCAACCAGTCAATGTTTGAGCCTTAGTGGAGACCTTATGGACTTCTCTGGCTTCTCTCTTACGTTTACGTTCATCGTGATCTAATCTACGACCGTGTTGTTTGATATGTTGTTCAATATATTCGTTTTGAGGCATGGTTGAGGGTAGTGAGTGGTGGTAGTGTAGATTCCTAGCGATATATATAATAACAGAAAAACCTCTTTTTTCTATGAATCAACCAAATTGATTGATTGCTTACTTAAGGTACCTTATTGTTTGTATATATTTTGTCTTTATTATTGTAAGAAAGCTCATCGCAGAAAAATTTTCCAACTCGTTCCAGACGATATTATTTAATTATTTGAAAAATTTTCTGAAATAAAATAAATACGCGATGAGATGGCAAGTTGTCTGTTTATAATAAGGTGAATTGAATGGATAAAGTATATCTATGGAATAGGTAAGTAGATAGACAAATAGTTGGCACCCACAGGGATATACATACCATCATAAGGGAAGCACACAAATAAACACCGCCAAATATGTCTGAATTAAATTCCATATTAAAGGAAATGAATGCTTCTTTGGAGACAGTTTCTGAATCCATTGAAATTCTACATAACAACTATTTACAAGATCATGAGGAAACTGAGCAAGAAGGAGGTAACAACACCGATGATACATTGCACTCATACCTTAAACTAAATAAGAATGAAAAAGTTTCTTTACTATCGTTGAAGAATGATTCCATGCTATCTTATATAAATTCGTTACTTTTAATCGTGGGTAATAAATTAAAGACCAGGAAAGGAAACAACGATGACGATGTTGCGTTCTATGACCTAAGAGATAAGACTATTGAGAACCGTGTTGTTGTGGAACGGGGTATTAAACCATTAGAAAAAAAATTGTCTTACCAATTGGATAAATTAATTAGAGCTTATTATAAAGCTGAAAAGGAATTTAAAGATGCAGAAAACCGTGCTATAGAGAAGTCAGCCCTACATGACAAAAAGGAGTCTACGAATAGTGATGATGATGACGATAGTGGTAGTGAAGAAGATGAAGATGAGGAAATGGCATACAGACCTAATACTACAGGATTAACGAAAACCAGTTCCAAAGAAAAAGCGGCAAGTAGAGCAAAAGAACAAGAGGAGGGAGAAGGAGAAGGAGAAGGAGACGGCACAGAAGGTGCTGATGAAAATGAATCTGGTATTTATAGACCTCCAAAGATTAATGCCATGTTGCCACCTACTCAACAATCATCACATTTCGAAGATAAATTCATAGTTAAAGAACATAAGAATCGTAGTAATCATTCCCGAATGCAAGCTATGGAAGAATATTTGAAAGATCAAACAGATCAACCAGATTGGGAATCATCCATTGGTGCTAATATTGTTAATCACGGTAAGGGAGGTATTAAATCATCTAGAGCCTCTGAAAAGGAAAGAAAGGTTACTAGTTATGAAGAAGATAATTTTACAAGATTAAATAATTTGGGTACAAGTAAAATTGAGAAAAAGAAACAAAAGCAAAGAGAAAGAATGGCCAAGGTTAATATTATCGGTGGTGAAGATTTCAGTATATTTAATTCAAAGAGGAAAATGGAAGATAGTACGTCGAGACGTGGTAATAAAAAGAGTCGTAGTGCATGGGATAGAGCAAAGAGAAGACTATAGATTTATAACTTATATAGTATCAAGTTTTCATAAGTTTTTCTTGATTTTTTCTTAATTTTGAAGCAGCAGTAGACTGTGTTACTCTTGAATGTTCCGAACTATATAATTCCTTAGTGTTAGACTTAGATTTTCTGACATAGAATGATTACTATTGACTGTGTCGTTTACATATTTAGTGGGCGCTTATTTTGAAAAATAATTTCGCTTCTACGTATACATATACAGATATTACACTATCACTATCACTATCACTATTCAATTTGGAATTTTTGAACTGAAATCTCGATTCATTTGGATAATACTTCTCTTGGATATCAAATAATGGAGTAATTATTTTTGCTGATTATTTCTACGGACTGAACGGACTAATAAGCTTAAATTTCATGAAGACTATATGAAAACAAGATTATGATTAATGAATACGTATCACGTAAAGTCAGTTTAAAGGATATTAATGGATGTCTTATATGTCAAAAACCTACGACGACAGTATTATATAACAAATCTGGTCCAGATTGGTTCTACACATGTGATATCCACTTGCAAGATAATCCTGAATTTGTTAAACCAATATATGGGAAAGATTACGAGACCAAGACCAATCGTCTGAAATCAGTTCAACAAGAATTGCATAGGATTCAGAAAAATAATGATCCATCATCATGGGATGGATGGGTAGGTAAACTATTCATTAAGAAGAACAAAAACCAGAGTCCGGACAAGGACAAGGACAAGGACAAGGACGAGAATAAGGATGGTGATAATAATAATAATAAGGTGGGAAATGAATCTACAGGGAATAGATCTGACATGCTACAACGAGAATACCAAACGTTACTAGATGAATTAACCCATTTAAAACAGAACAACAGAAAGTATCAATTGGATAATTCACTTTATGAGAATCGAGTACAAAGAAGGATTAGAACTCAAAGGATAAAGGAAACTTATACTGCCACAAATCCCGAAGAGTTGGCACAACGACTGGCCACTTTCCCTAACGTTCCGACAGACAAACCCTAAGCAACGCAGCTAAACCCTAGGGTTGAACATCACTTTACACGACAATATTTTTAAAAGAAAAATGTTATATATGGCTATTTATTATGATTTATAGTACTGTAAAATATAGTAAATAATAAAAGTATAACGCTTAATTGATGATTCACTTCCTTCATCGGTACAATATATATTATAACAGACGCACAAAAGAGTTGGTTAACAAACTGTCTGATGTTCCGATAAAAGTAACATTAACAATCATTTGAATTGAATTGGATAAAATAAATAACCGTTCTTTGTTTATTTTTTTATTATATCATTTTTTAATATACACATTTCTTTCTGTTAAGGGTACCTTCCATTATTATACCAAAATATACTGTTAGTACAAATTTGAATATTTGGAAACAACCAATCCTGAAACAGTGCAACACTTCAACTTTCATTCATATTTTGCAATTAATATCTTCCTTCCTTCCTTCCTTCCTTCCCTCTTACTACCCAAATATTAGACTACATTCCTTTTCTAATACTATCAATTATAGCTTAATCACAAAATGTCAACACCAAATATACATGGCCATGAAGAGTTAGATATTCCTCCTGATCTTCAATTAGAACTTTCTCTGAGTGAAAATAATTCAGACTGTTCTTTAAAGAAAATGATAAATACTACGACTACTAATGATAATATCCATTGTATAAATACTGATAATAACACTAATACTACACATTCAAATAATAATAAAAGCGCAACAATAATACCAAGAATTTCTTCGCTTCATAGTAATAAAAATTTAGAGAAAAACTCCATCGCATCATCTTCTGCTGAATCATTAAATATTCTACTAGAACGGCAAAGAGTAAGACAATTGAATCATCCACAACATCAAAGCCATATCAAAGCACCTGCATCCTCCTTAATATATAATAATAATAATAATGGTAATAATAACACTTCGAATAATGATCGTGGATTCTCATCCTTTAATAGTAAATTCGCTACATTAGATAATGATTTAGCGACCGTTCGCCCTCAAGTCAAAGAAACAAACCGAATATCATTAACATATGACCCTATTTCAAAAAGGAAAGTATTAAACACATATGAAATTATAAGAGAATTAGGTCATGGACAACATGGGAAAGTGAAATTAGCAAGAGATTTAATTACAAATAATCTCGTCGCAATAAAGATTGTAGATAGACATGAAAAATTAAGTTTCTCTAAGAGATTTAAGTCATCATTCTCATCATCTTCATCACCATCTTCTCATAAAAAAAATAAAAAGGATGAAAAAATTAAGAGAGAAATTGCAATCATGAAAAAATTACATCATAAACATGTAGTGAAATTGATTGAAGTATTAGATGATTCAAATTCAAGGAAAATTTATTTGGTATTGGAATATTGTTCTAATGGAGAAATTAAAGGTTGTCCTAAAGACGTATTGGAAACAGAAGCTAGAGGACCCCCTTTACTAAGTTTCCAATCAACAAGAGAAATTATACGGGGTGTTATACTAGGATTGGAATATTTACATTATCAAGGGATTATACATAGAGACATTAAACCAGCGAATTTATTGGTTGATCAAAATGGCACAGTTAAAATATCTGATTTCGGTGTCTCTTTAGCATTAAGAACAACATCAACATCTACTCATTCAAGTGGTTCATCAAATGGTTCCACACTGCCGACTTCGACAAATAGTTCATTTGTATCTAATAATAACAACAACACCATGAATACTAATAACAATAGTAGTATACCGAACAGTGAAGATGAATCTATAGACGAAGTTGAACTAGCCAAGACAGCTGGGACACCTGCCTTTTTCGCTCCAGAAATTTGTTTGGGAGAAGATGCTTTCACCAAATTCAATTTCCAAAAAAATGATTTATTCAAAGGTTCATCCATATCATTTATGATTGATATTTGGGCTTTAGGGATCACAATGTATTGTTTATTATTTGGTATGTTACCATTCATTTCTGAATATGAATTGGATTTATTTGAAAAAATTATTAATGATCCATTAAAATTCCCATCATTTGAAGAACTTTCTTCAAATAATGTTTCATTCATATCATGCGGACAAGAATATGAATTAGCTAAAGATGTATTAAATAGATTACTAGAGAAAAATCCATCTAAGAGAATAACAATACCAGAATTGAAAAAACATCCATTTATATGTTGGGATTTTGATCACGCCTCTGAATCTCATGATCAATCTTTTATTACTTCTAAAATTCAAGAAAAGGATATGTTTCAATCTGATCAAAAAAACTTATTTGAAAAAATCTCAATTTCAAAACATGAACTTAAAAATGCTGTATCTGGTGTAGGTAAGAAAATCAAAGAATCAATTTTGAAAAGTATACCATTAAAAAAGAGAGATGGCACGTCAACAACTTCTGTTACCACGGAACCAAGTTCTAATGATTTAGAAGGATATGCCACTAATAATAACAGTGATCTTAGCGTTATAGTCAGCGAAGGTTCTGTAGTGACTGATATTAACGAAATGACTAAAAGTAAGAAATTGAAATCACCACCACAAGCTCCACCACTTCTAGGATCATCTAATGATGATAAAACTTGTTCTACCAATAATGATACAGAATTCACAAATGAATTTTCAACCGATTATACTGACCATAACATTAATGCTAGTAGTAATAACTCATCACATACACTACCATACAAGCAAGATATCGCAAACACTTTACAAGATTATGATACCAAACATGAATCAAATAACGTAGTAAATCTCCCGATCAACTCATCGTTTGCTTCCTTAGACAGTTTCTATATAGATAATTATGCAATGTCCAAAATTGGTATGAATTCAGATTTTTCACCAGCAGGTACGCCTAGGATCGAAGATAATAATGGCCCACATAGTAATTATGCCCTAGCATCAAAACATTCTACTGTATCAATCAATACCTCATCATCAAACCTTGATTTTTACAACTTAGGAATACCGTCAAGAAGAACAGAGGTATTGTCTCAAAGACCAAGTTCAAGAAATTCCCCCAATTTATCAAGATCTCAATTTTCATTTTCTAAAAGAGTATCTCCATCTGTTTTGGATTCAAGAAATTCTGCAAGATCTAATTCAAGAACTAGGTCTAGGTCAAAGTCAGGTTCTAAACCATCCTTATCCCCTGGAAGTCATATGCGTCTTAGTCAAACTTTTACACCTTTTTCAGTATCAAATAAAGAAAATTCGAAATCTAAATCTAAATCTAAATCTAAATCGACATCCAATTCAAAACTCACACAGAAATCTAATCCATCTTCTCTGAAATCATCTCCAACTCCACCAAAGTTTCAAGAATCTCCAAAAAGATTATATAGCCTATCGCCTCCAATATTATATTCACAATATAATTCAAATGATCAAGTCCCTAATAAATTATCGGTGAAAAAGGGTAATTTTAATTTCCATGACGGACATGAGATGAAGTCAGGTTGTAGTGAACGATCAAATTCAATTTCTAACTCTGATAATTCATATGCTGGATCATCATCTACATCATCATATTCAATAGATGGTTCTATAAGTGAAACTGATTCATTACCGTTTGAGTTTGGATATGACTCCGAGAATGGGAGTGTCTTATCATTACATGATCTACCTAATATCAACGAAGTACATACATATTTAAAAACACATCGTGCTTCTTCTCTAACTTCATCGTCATCGTCATCTGGATCATCTGAATCGAATGATAACGTTAACGATTCAGGAACCAGTGAGGAGGAAGAGTTATATTTGAATTTAGGAAATAATAGTACATCAAGAAGAGGACAAAGACCATCTGAATCTCCTGTCGCCACTGCGACAGCTCTAAATCACAATTCAGCAAATAATAATAACTATCGATATGGCAATACTTCAACTTACCTTCATGAAGGTGGAGGCCACAGTGAAACTACTATTTCATTTTCAAGAGATACAGATAGAGAAACGCTACGAGATAATACATCACTGAAATTGGATAACTCCAGTAATTCATTAGTTGATGGGAGAAATTTACGATTATATCAAAATTCACCGAAGGCAACTCTATCATTACAAACAGGTAGAGATCACTTCGATAATAGTAATGCAACGGATAACATGACCGGAAACGATAATCAACGAATGGCCCAATCAAGAAATTTATTAAAAGCTGTTCTTGATTCGACGAAGAATGAAAGGCGAAGAAGTTCAGTTGCTTGCATTACGCAAGATTGTGAAGGAGAAAGAGAAAATCATGAAGCATATGAGCCAAAACAACCTCTAAGGATTGGAAGATCACCATTCATTAAACAGTTAAATCTTGAAGATGATAAAGTTAGATCTCACTCCGTACCACTGCATAAAAAATGAAGAAAAAATAAGGTAATACTAATGCATGTATATTCGTATATGAAGTTAGTTGAAGTTTATAGAATAACGTTAATATATGATTTTTTCGGGATCGATCGATCCTGGTGTAAATCGGGATTTACAGCGATGTAGTCATGATGAGGTATATCCTATTTACTTCGTTTTGAAGAAGAGAACAGGCCACTGGAAACAAAACAGAAACAAAGAAGAAGTTACGTAACGAATTACTTTTGTTGCCACTAGCAACTTTATAGTTTTACCTTAAAACTGCTGCAGTTTAACGTCTTATAGGTTACATATTTGAACGTATGGATTGAAGTTACGTAATATAATTCTACCAGAGGCAAGTTCTTCACCAATTAATCCTGCCGAAAGTCTCTTGACTTCGATTATAAGTTTATAAATATGTAGATTAATAAAATAAAACAAGTGAAAGTATTCATCGTTCACAGTAGTCCTGCCACATAAAGTATAATTCTATATTTGGAAAGTAATCAATCACATCAATCAATGGCAAAGTCTATCACAACAAATATAATCAGGAAAATGCTAATTACCAAAACATATATGCAACAAAATGCTTGAAAATGAAATAATCATGGACCTCAATGGGACAGCCACTTCATTTTTGATCGCTTAGTAGATTCATTTATGCAATATTCCATCATTTATCTTTTTTTGCTCTTTCTTGAATTTATGTACATGCCCTATTGGCTTTGCTGTTGTCAGCCTCACTTTATATGACAAGTAACCTAGGCAAACTTTCGTACTCTTGAAAAAGAGAAAGATTTCTCATTAGCTAGAGAACAATTTGATATTGAACCATCGTTGGATTCCACTGTAGATTTTATCCATTTCAATTTATGGTGTCTTTTATTTCCTTGACTACTAATTCGAAATTCTTCTACAAAGTGATATTTTGATGTAGTTCTAGAAACATGTAATTGTCCGAAGTTGTAATCGAAACCTAAAGTCCATGAACACAAATGACTATCTTTAGGTTTTCTCTCTTTATAAAAATGTTTAACCACTTGTGAAGGCTCATCTGTAGTAAGTAATCTCAGACATGTACCGTCTTCATAAAATCTAAAATATCTGTAGTAGGTTATCATATGGACAGGGTTCAATAATGAAGAGGAACCTTCTGCATTAGATCCGTACCTTAAATAATTCACAACACTAATGTAAACACCTTCAAATTTTACAAAGGGTCTTTTTCGAAGCATCATCATTACATCATCGCCCCAAATATCTTTTTCAACTTCTTGCAAATTACTCATACCATTCAATTCCATTGCAATATTATCATATGTTTGCTTGGAATAAATAAAATTGGCAAATGTTTGATAAGGTAACAGATCGTGAAAGCAAAGTTTATTGAGATGTGAACATGTCAATGATAAATTATACCAAGATTCACCCGACATGAGAACGACATGATGAATAATTTTCAATAATAAATCATTGGGCAACATTTCCAAAAGCCAACATGGCAAAATGTTCTTTTCTCTTTCTTGTTTTTCATCATCTTCATCAATAGCGTCTGATTTATCATTATTATCGTCAATTAATTTCAGTGCTTCAAGTTTCTTTTGCAATTCCCATTCTACATGTAGTTTCTTTCTATATATCTTCTCCACATTCTCATCTATCTTTAATGCCTTTCTATAATAATTTATGGCATCAGACATAGATCCATCCTTTTCTTTAAGAACTCCTTGTTCCCATATTTCGATGGCCCCTGAGACATCGTTTATTCTAGTTTCGTCAGTTGTTGTGCTGGAAACTGAGTACTTGGAATCATCAGCAGTTGAAGACATTGTTCATTTATAAATAGTCATGAGAAGAGTGATATTTGTTCGCTTTCTTTACTTGTTGTAAGGTTAGTCTTTGGATATATTGGTTTATTTCACAGTGTTAGTTCTTTTTATGCCTATTTAGGCTATAAAACTGAACGCTATAAACTCAAAACTCTGTCAGTAATAAGAGACACGATGACAGTGGAAAAACAAACATAAATGTTCCATTGGAAGAAATATAAAGTATTAAGTTACTAGATATGAGATAGATATGAATGTTGTCATTATTACATTAATTAAAGATATACCTTATGATATATGATATGTGTATAAGTACCAAATTATCTATTCCTAGTTTTATAGATATTTTATGTTATGCTATGTTTCCAGAAACCGAGTTGTCTTTGTCCATTGGACCACCAATTAAAGTATCAATCTCATTCAACAATGTAAAGTCAAAGTTATATTCTAATGAGAAATCAGTACCATAAGATAAAGACCCTAATAAATCTATTGGTTCTACAATGGGTTCATTACTCATGTGATTATTAGAGAACGCCATATTATATTGCATACCGACATTAGTAGCGCTGTGGCCATTCATAGCATTATGATTTATTTGAGTTAATGGAAGAGTTGAAGATTCTCTTTCATATCCAACACTATCATTGTTACTACTACTAATGATACCATCACTACCGGATTTACTGGTAGTATTTGCATCATTAACGGATAGATTTTCAATAAATTTTTTAGCTAAATCATGGTTTAATGTTGGGTCCTTTAAGAAATTGAGAAATTGAGTGTAGTATTTATTTTCAATCAATTTACTATTTACCATACATTGAATGGATAAAAGTGTCAAATAAACGATGTAAATATTACATTTTTCTAAAGTTTTAAAATTCATCAGCCAAATCTCCAAGATATAATGTAACTCTTCAATATATTGTTCAATTAATTCTCTACTTTCTCTAATTTCATCAATGAATGGTTTGTTATATGATATCAAGACAATATAATAATGTAACCAAATATAAGTCGTAGATGGATTAAATTGCTTCATTTCCTTTAAATTAGATAAAGACCAACGTAAATCAAGAGGCAAAGTTTTCCTCCAATTTTTCATTTCTTTATTAAATCGATTAAGAAATTCACTTTTCTGTCTAAACGATTCACTTTGAACAAATATTTTCCCTGCAAACACTTCAGTAATTCTTGATAATACAATCAATTTTTTCAAAGGGTTTGAGGTAGTGGACACAGCATTTTGATCATAAATATAATCTTCTAAACCATTTTCAATATTGGGCAATTCATCAGTTTCTGGGATGGTAGAATTTGATAATCTTAACGTTGTGGATCTACCGAAGAGAATTGAAATTAAATGATCTGCAATGTAACAACCCCAATAAATTCTACTTCTAACTTTGATATCAAGCATGGTTAATTCATCTTCATATACGTGAGTCCATGCTTTTGGGTTCAAATGTAACCCAATTTCATGAGCAATTCTAAATGCTAACCCTGATAAATACCAAGCCATTGGATTTTCACCATTCCCAATATCATAAAAGGAAAGACATAATAAAGTTTGAATGATGGCTAATTTTGATGACGAAGTAGATGAATCCAAGTTATTATTCCTTTGTAAATGGAATATTTTCTCTAGGACGATTTTTTTGGAATGTTGATAATATGAAAATGAATTGGAGAATAATTTTGAATCAGTCTTGGAGTTCGATATCTTGGAGCCCAATGCAGCGATTGCGTATATTAGTTCTTCAGAACAATAATAATCCTTTGTGTTGTTGTCACCAAAGAATGCACTTAGAAATGTTTCTCTGTGAATGAACATGAAATGACCTGGGTATAACCATTTGAAAAATAATGAAAATGATCGAAGAATCAACGGATCTTGTGATAAATTTGATAGTGTAAGTTGGAGTTGAGATCGATGGTCATTATATGATTTGGCCTTGCTTATCGATAAGGAATTCGATGGGTATATACTGCTAGTCTTGGAAGCAGTTGGTTCGGAATCATCATTACTTATCGAGCTATCCGGTGAAGAAAGTGATACGGATGACGACCGCCTCATTGAGTACTCGACGGAGGATTCACCTATAATGTTATCCAGTGGTAAAGAATCTAAAATTTTTGTCTTTTCTTGATCATCTGAAGATGATTTTATTTTCTTTAAAGAAGATTCTAATAGGGCAATGTGACATTCTAATGCTTTAACGTAAGAATTGGAATATCTTGTTGTCCTCATATCCTTTTCTGCATAGACACAGGTAGTATCAAATTTGATACAATTTGAACATGGATTTATCATGTCACATTTCCTCCTTATCTTTCTACAATGTTGGCATGCTATCTTTCTTTGTGATTTTGTAGCGTTCTTGGTATCATTATTGGTTTTGCCCTTGGCCTTAGTAACTTTTCCATTGTTAATTTGAACATCTTTGGGTAGTAAATCACCTGCTGAATTTATGTTAGTCATTAGTATACTTGGGGTATGGGGACACTAATACCTTTGTAAGTCAGATGAACTCTTGTTCGTCCTGTCTTTGGATGGTGCTTGTTGAAGTCATCTCTATATATTCTTCTTCTACTTTAATAATTCTCAGAGCATCGAACAGAACAAATCGCCGTAACGCACACAACGTAACGTTAATTAGATATAGAAGATATAGAAGATGATACTCAATATATCCTTCAATAAGCAAACAGTTAATCAAAAAGAAACTGGGCGGTAACTGAGGAGTACATACAACCAATTATTCAAACAAAGAAAGGATACCATGGATGATACCGCAAGCATTGTAACAGCAGATAACAGTACTATATATTCAACGCCTATTGGGACCACTTCGCAGATAAATCTAGACAGTCTCACTCAAGAACTAGAAGTAGAAGGAGAAGAAGAGGATTACGAATGTGCTGAAGAGGAAACTGAAAGTGACATTGAAACTATAGATTACAACGCAGCATTAGTAGATGCTCAACGTCAATGGGAGCAATCTTTGGACCAATTGAACAAAGTATTCAACTGGATATTGTTACCCATGATAGGTAAAGTAATAGGCAGAAGGTCAGCAAGAGTAATATGGCAAAGAGTAATGAATACCATATGGAATTGAAGCTAGATAAAGTATCTACGTAATATATATATCAACTCTTTAGTAATATTCTCTATATTTTCGAGCATCCATCCAACATAAAACGGTGACTCAATTTGCAAAAACTGAAAAATTTCTATATAGAAAACAGACACCAACTCATTTACCAACAACAATTGTTACCAAGAACAGCCAGTGTTTCTACAAGTAACAAGCTATCGTGGTACTAGATAAATAACGCCATTAGAAAGTCATTTTCAAGAAACCTACAATGGTTGCTCCTTTAGTTAAAGTACCTATCCTAGGTAAAGAAACCATCCATGTCGGGTATAAGATCCATTCGCATATAGTGGAAACGATCTACAAACATTGTTCCTCATCCACATATGTGATCATAAATGATACAAATCTATCAAAAGTTTCATATTATAAATCTCTTTTAAATGAATTCCAATCATCGTTACCACAGGAATCACGTATTCTTACATACGAAGTTAGCCCCGGCGAAGCTAATAAATCAAGAGAAACAAAGGCGTCCATTGAAGATTATCTTTTAAAGCAAGGATGTACCCGTGACACAGTGATCATCGCCATTGGAGGTGGTGTCATCGGTGATATGATAGGGTTCGTTGCTGCCACTTTCATGAGAGGTGTCAGATTCATTCAAATCCCTACCTCGTTATTGGCAATGGTAGATTCATCCATTGGTGGGAAAACAGCTGTAGATACTCCATTAGGGAAAAATTTCATCGGTGCATTTTGGCAGCCAGAGTTTGTCCTTGTAGATATCATGTGGTTAAGTTCTTTACCTAGAAGAGAATTCATTAATGGGATGGCTGAAGTTATTAAAACTGCAGCCATTTGGAATGCTGAAGAATTTACCAGACTGGAAGATAACGCTATTAAGTTCTTAGAAGTGGTTAATAACGGGGACAGTGATGAAAGTACTGCCATTGAAACTATCTTAAATCATGTTTATAAATTGGTTTTGGAAAGTATTAAAGTCAAAGCTGAAGTGGTATCTTCTGATGAAAGAGAATCAGGTTTAAGAAACTTACTGAATTTTGGACATTCAATTGGCCATGCCTATGAAGCTATCTTAACCCCACAAGCTTTACATGGTGAATGTGTCTCGATTGGTATGATCAAAGAGGCTGAATTGTCTCGTTATTTAGGTATCTTGTCACCAACACAAGTAGCTCGTCTTTCCAAGATATTATCGGCCTACGGTCTTCCAATTGCTCCAGAAGAAAAGTGGTTTAAAGATCTAACATTAAATAAGGAAACTCCACTGAATGTTTTGCTAGATAAAATGAGTATTGACAAGAAAAATGCAGGCTCCAAAAAGAAAGTTGTCTTACTGGAAGCCATTGGGAAATGTTACGGTACTTCAGCACATTTCGTTACAGATGAAGATTTAAGATTTATCTTGACTGATGAAACCTTAGTTTACCCGTTCACTGTTAATGAGACCAATACAAATGAAAAATTCATCACGCCACCTGGTTCAAAATCTATTTCAAATCGTGCTCTAATATTAGCTGCACTAGGTAAAGGGCAATGTAAAATTAGGAACTTGCTACATTCTGATGACACAAAATATATGTTATCTGCTATTCAAGATTTAAATGCTGCCACGATCACTTCGGAGGATAATGGTGAAACAATTGTCATAGAAGGACATGGTGGTGAAGCCTTGTCTGCTTGTCCAAACGAATTATATCTAGGTAATGCAGGTACTGCCTCCAGATTCTTAACTTCGGTGGCTGCTTTAGTAAATTCTACCCCTACTAAGGATCACGTTATTTTGACTGGTAATGCTAGAATGCAACAAAGGCCAATTGGCCCCTTAGTAGATTCTTTACGTATCAATGGTATTAAAATCGATTATGTAAAATCTGAAGGTTGCTTACCAATCAAAGTCGACACTTCATCTGTCTTCCAAGGTGGCAGAATTGAATTGGCAGCAACTGTTTCATCGCAATATGTATCATCCATCTTAATGTGTGCTCCTTATGCTCAAGAACCAGTTACATTATCACTTGTTGGAGGTAAACCAATATCTATATTATATGTTGATATGACCATTAAAATGATGGAAAAGTTTGGAGTTAATGTTATAAAATCAAAAACGGAACCATATACTTACCATATTTCAAAGGGGACTTACGTTAATCCAAAGGAATACGTGATAGAAAGTGATGCTTCTAGTGCAACTTATCCATTAGCATTTGCTGCAATGACTGGTACTACAGTTACTGTTTCAAATATCGGTTACGAATCATTACAAGGTGATGCAAAATTCGCACCATTAGTCTTAGGACCAATGGGTTGTACAGTTAAACAAACTGCTACATCTACAACTGTTACTGGTCCAAAAGTTGGATCTTTAAAACCATTAAAACACGTCGATATGGAACCTATGACTGATGCATTCCTAACTGCATGTGTCGTTGCTGCTATTGCTCACGATGATGGTGACTCTAAATCTGAAAACATAACAACAATTGAAGGTATTGCTAACCAACGTGTTAAAGAATGTAATAGAATTTTAGCTATGGCTACTGAATTAGAGAAATTCGGCGTAAGAACAAAGGAATTACCCGATGGTATTCAAGTTTATGGTCTAAACTCATTAAAAGATTTACAATGTCCTGCAGCCCAAGGTATTCATTCTTACGATGATCATCGTGTTGCCATGAGTTTTTCATTGTTAGCTGGAATGGTATCCACTGCTCCAAATGGTGTAAGAATTCAAGAAAGACATTGTACAGCAAAAACATGGCCAGGTTGGTGGGACGTTCTTCATACCAAGTTAGGAGCTAAATTAGACGGATGCGAACCCACAAAAGGCTCCACAATAACAAATAATAGTAATAATGTCAGAAAAAGTGTTGTTATTATCGGTATGAGAGCTGCTGGGAAAACTACTATAAGTAAATGGTGTGCTACAACGCTTGGTTATAAATGGGTTGATCTTGATGATTTATTTGAAGAACAATATGCAGATGGCTCTATTAAAGATTTTGTCGCCAAATTTGGTTGGGAGAAATTCCGTTCCGAAGAAACAAGAATCTTTAAAGAAGTTATTGAACAATATGGGGATAAAGGTTATGTTTTCTCTACAGGTGGTGGTATTGTTGAAAATGCTGAATCTAGAGTTCATTTGAAGAAATTTGTGTCACAAGGTGGTATAGTCATGCATTTACATAGAGATATTGAAGAAACTATCGTTTTCTTGAAATCTGATCCTACTAGACCTGCATTTGTTGAAGAAATTAGAGAGGTTTGGGAAAGAAGAGAAAAATGGTATAAAGATTGTTCTAATTACACATTCTTCGCTCCACATTGTTCTACAGAAGTCGAATTCCAAAATCTGAGAAGAGCATTTGGCAAGTTTATTTTATTTATTTCAGGGTTAAAACAAACTGTAATTCCAACTAAAAGATCTGCATTTGTTTGTCTAACATTTGAAGATTTAGCAGAGCATGACACGAAACTAACTCCTATTACTTATGGTTGTGATGCTGTTGAAGTCAGAGTGGATCATTTAGCTAATTATGATCCTGATTATGTCAATAGACAGTTATCAATTTTACGTACATCTACAGATAGTCTTCCTATCATATTTACAATTCGTACCAAGAAACAAGGTGGTAATTTCCCAGATGAAGAATACGAAGCCATCGAAGAGTTATACAAGACAGCATTAAAATCTGGGGTAGAATATATTGATTTAGAATTAACATTACCTACATCTATCCAATATAATGTCTTAAATAATAAGAGATTTACTAAGATAATTGGATCTCACCATGATTTTGCTGCTGCATACCCATGGGGTGATGCTGAATGGGAAAATAGATACATCCAAGCATTAGCCTTAGACGTTGACATCATTAAATTTGTAGGTACAGCTACTAAATTTGAAGATAATCTAGTACTTGAAAAATTCAGAGACGCACATAAAGAAAAACCGTTGATCGCTATAAATATGACTGAATGTGGTAAGATTTCTCGTGTATTAAATACAGTATTGACCCCAATCACTTCTCATTTGTTACCAAGTGCATCAGCTCCAGGTCAATTGACATTAAAGCAAATCAATGAAATTTATACATCAATGGGTGGGTTATCTTCCAAGGAATTTTTCGTAGTCGGTACACCAATTGGTCATTCAAGATCCCCAATTTTGCATAATACAGGCTATGAACTGTTAGGCTTACCATACAACTTTGATAAATATGAAACGGACTCTGCTGAAGTTATCTCTAAAGAATTATTAGAAGGTAAACCTAACCTAGGTGGGTTAGCAGTCACCATTCCATTAAAACTAGACATAATTAAATATATGAGTGAATTAACTGATGCTGCCAAAGCTATTGGTGCTGTCAATACTGTTATTCCCTTAGGTAATAAAACTTTCAGAGGTGATAATACTGATTGGCTAGGTATTAAAAATTCCTTAGTGAGTAACGGAGTTCCAGAATCTGTTAAAGGTACAGCTGGATTAATCATTGGTGCCGGTGGTACCTCAAGGGCAGCCGTTTTCGCCTTACACAAAATGGGGTGTTCCAAGATTTTCATGATTAATAGAACGACTCCTAAATTAGAGGAGTTGAAAGAAAGCTTCCCAACGGAATTCAATATTGTTGTCGTCAATTCTATTGAACAAGCTGAACAAGCTAAAGAACCCGTAGGAATTGCTGTCAGTTGCGTTCCAGCAGACAAACCGTTGGATCCTACATTATTAAGTAAATTAGAAAGATTTTTGACTAAGGGTTTGAATGCTGGTTTCCCACCAACTCTTTTAGATGCTGCTTACAAACCTGCAGTGACGCCAATTATGAGATTGGCAAAGGATAAATATGAATGGCAAGTGGTTCCAGGAGCTCAAATGTTAGTTCATCAAGGTGTTGCTCAATTTGAGAAATGGACTGGATTTAAAGCTCCATATAAGGCCATTTTCCAAGCAGTTACTACTGACTAAAATCGTGGAATGGAGCAATAAGCGAAGCAAAGAAAAACGAGAAAAAACGACATTTATTTATTATGTACATTTATGATAATTTTTCTGTATACCATTTTATTACTATACGCAAGAAATATAAATTAATTTCCATTAATTCATTCATTTAAATGGCTTTAACTGGCATTTTTGGTTTTTTTAATGGATTTCTTCGGAAATAAGAAAAGTGACATTCGTTTACAGCTTGAAGGAAAATGTAAACGAAGAAGTAAGCTCGAGAACTCTGACAGAAATACGACAAGTCATATATAATACCGAATTTGTTATTATACCTAGTTATTCGACTGATAACATTGAGGGTTTATAAATAGGTTTAGCTTGTCTTGTACTCTTATGAATGTCGTGCATTAATAAAATCTCGAGATATTTAGTGAAAAAGCAAACTGGAACTCATCATGCACAATGGGAAAGTAGTAGACGATAGAAAAGTTATCGTAATAACTGGAACAAACAGTAATTTGGGTTTAAATATTGCTTATCGATTCATTGACACATCAGACAAAGAGACAAGATTGACATTCGTGGTTACCTCTAGGACGTTACCTCGTGTCAAGGAAGCTATCAATTTAATTAAGGCATATACTCATAAATCTAAAAGAACTGGTATAGTGGATTATGATTATTTCTTAGTTGATTTTACCAATATGGTTAGTGTCTTGAATGCGTACTATGAATTAACTAAAACTTATGATGCTATTCATTATTTCTTTGTCAATGCAGCTCAAGGCGTATATGACGGTATAGATTGGGTCGGTGCAATGAAGGAAGTAATAGCTAACCCACTAGAGGCAGTAACTAATCCTACGTACAAGATGCAAAAGGTTGGAGTCAAATCTAAGGATAATATGGGCCTTGTTTTTCAAGCTAATGTATTTGGTCCATATTATCTCCTTCACAAATTATTACCACTATTATCAGCTGGAAATGGTACAATTATTTGGATCTCGAGCATTATGTCAGGCCCTAAATATTTGTCATTACAAGATATTGAGTTATTAAGGACTGATTCGTCGTATGAAGGTTCCAAAAGATTAGTTGATCTACTTCATTTAGCCACTTATAAAGAACTAAAGTCAATGGGGATCCATCAGTATATTGTTCAACCTGGAATTTTTACAAGTCATTCATTTTTCAAATACTTGAATGTTTTTACATTTTATGGTATGCTATTATTGTTTTATATTGCTAGAATATTTTTAGGATCTAAGTGGCATAATATTAGTGGTTATAAAGCTGCAAACGCTCCTATTTATGTCGCTTTGGAGATGGATAAATCCAATTACGAAGGCGAAGAGCTGAAATATGGTTCTGCCACTACAAGATCAGGGAAAGAGTATATTAAAGCTCAAGAAATTATTCCAATTGGATCAAGTGATGTATATGATTATATTAAATTAAAGGAGAAAGAATGGGATGAAAAATTAAAGGGTCAAATTACAAATACAAGAATCCCTATGTAAAAATGGTCTTTTTAGCTTTATGATTAGAAAAAGGGATTTTGCGAAGTAGAAATATACACTAGGATAAAAACATACTTGTATATTTATGAAAAGAGAGAAACTAAAAGTTACGGCTTATATTAATAATTTTGTTGTCATCTTTTTTATTTACTATTAATAATACATAGTTTGATTGTCAATTTTTCTCTTATTTGAGTGAAAGTAAATATATTTAAATAGTAGTAATTTTTATACAAACATTGATTGTTTAAGGGATTGTTTAGTCAATTGACTTCAGTTCTTTTGAATAGACATTAATGAGGCAACGAATGTTAAGATTAACCTTGCACGAACTTCATTGATATCTTCAGGTACTAACCAAATCAACGCACCTAACTTTCTTGCAATTGAGATAGCTAATCTTGCATTAGCGTATCTTTCCTCTTCATTGTTACCTGGGGCAACCAGATCATAATTGACATAACCTGGAGCAATACCATTTAATACGTCCAATAAGAAGTGAGCATTTGAAAGAGATGGATCTTTGAATGAACGAATTGTAGAACTTCTACCGCCTTTTGCAACTTGATCTTGAGCCCATTTTAAGATTTGAGAATCACTCATATCTCTACCTGTGGATGATAAATGTTTCATTGTATTTGTAATATTTCTACGCATTAGTTGCCATACTAAACCTAATGTTAATAATTTATTACCATCTAATATATCAGAGCCTTCAATTCCCACTAGTGAAAATCCATTATGTTTACCCAATTCCACAGCATAATTAGTATTCTCTAAGGCTTTAAATCTTGAAAGTTCAACGCCAGAAGTTGGTTTTTTATTAACATGTTTGAAATCAACAGTATTTGGCATAACTTTATTATAAGCTTGCATTAAGATCAACCCATCTTTCAAATCTTCGAATAATGAAACTACAGGTGGGTCAACATCTAATGAATTCAACCATAAAGTGAAGACTCTTGCTTCTCTTTCACCTTCTGCATCGAATTCTTCAATCTCAGGTTGTTCTTCTTCTTCAATTGGTTCCAAACCTGGGTGAGTGTTAAATAAATGAGCTACGAAGGCCAAATTCAATTTTGGATTTCCTGCGACAAGAGCTCTTGGAGTTAAATATTTTCTACATTCTAATTTTTCCGCGTTGACTAAGATTTGTTCAGCTCTTTGTAACAGATCAGTAGTTTGTAATGGATCCTTCGAACATAATGTTGGTGCTAACTGATTTAACAAAATGGTATAATTTTCACCATCTGAGACGTCTTTGGAAAAATTAGTTACACGTCTACCCCAATTAGCTTGTTTCAAATGATAATTAAACCAACGTAATAAGATTTGTTCAGGTGGTAATCTTAAGAATTGTTCTAAAGTTTCATCATCTTCCAATAAACGATATAATTCAGGATGTAGTTTAATATCAATCTTACTTAAAAGACCTCTTCTAATGATTTGCCAAATTAAACCCAGGATTAAATGTTCTTTACCTTCAATAATATCTTCAGAGTGGACATTAACAACAACACATCCGATAGCCTTTGCTGAGTTAATAACTATATTAGCATTTTCACTTGCTTGGAAATTGTTCAATCTTTTATTGTTCTTAGGCATATTCAATACTCTTGTATCAATAGTATCTGGGACAGAATCATTAATTAATTTAGACAAAACCAACCCATCTTTACATTCATCAAATAATTGGAAAGTATCCTCAGGGAATGGTAACATATATCCGATATCTTCGTCACCTGCTAAGACCTGATTAATATGTTTAGTAAATTCCCTTCTCTCTTCCTCATTAATAGTATGAGTGGTCCCCGTAGTGGACCCGCCAACGATAATCCTTGCTCTTGCCCCTTCACCTTCATGTTTCAACCCCATAGGAGTAGGTTGTACAGGGATAGCATTTGCCGTAGAATTATCTACGCTGAAACTAGTTTGTGGTACAGGTTCAGATTTCGATTCTTTTAATTTAGCGATCAATTCCACATAATCATCCAATTCGACATGACCTGATGCATCTACGTTGACTCTTTTCAACGTTTCTCTGGCTTCATCGTAAGAGGCCTCACCGGTTTTTTGAACAGCTTCTAGAGCTTGTTGCTTCTCGACCCAACCTTTATCATCCAAATCGATGGATCTGAATCTTTCTATTGTGTTGAATAGATCTTCTTGGGATAAGATGGGGAATTTTCTTTGTAATTTCACGATATTCATGGTTTCTTTGGAAGTCTTTGGTGTATCAGTAAAGTGTGCGACTAAAAGAGGAGATCCCTATTATTCCTTATTTTCTTAGGTAAGTTCTTCTCACTATATACTAAGGAAGTGTCTTTTCGTGGTAATTATAGTGTTCTTGAGTAGATATAGCTAGATATGCATAGAGTAAAAAAAGAATTGTCCTTGAAAGCAATTCAGCTGAAAATATATACTTTTAAGTTACGTCTAGTTAGTGATAATAACGTTAAGTTAATAAACTTTCGATTGTTTGAAGTTCAGCCTCCTTAGTTATATTCCCACGCAGTGTGGTGTCGGGGTGTTGTATACTATAAAAAAGGCCTTTTCATTTCATATATAAATAGTGAAGAATATTATCAGAGAGTGTTGTTGTGTTGTCATGGTTTACATTAATGTGGGTATGGTTGTCTCTTCATCTTCTTCATATATCTCATGACATTGCCTTTTAATTTCATCTACTGTAATCTCTTGATTGAATGCGTCGCCAATGTCTACTTCTGTCCCGTCTTCTTGTGATTGCGACTGGGACTGAGATTGTAATTGCAATTCTTGGAACAATTCACATTCTCTTTTAAATATCTCTCCCAATTTCACTCTATGTGCACTGTCTATTGCAGACAACAGACCTGTATCGTCATTATCATCCCAGAAATCTCGAAGTGCTGTCTCCATGGAGGAGTTACCACGTTTACTGGGTAATAATGGTATGCAATTGAAAAGCCCATACAAGTGATTAGCATTACAGTTCGGTATTCTAGTAATCAAGCTTCCTGCAGGGTATTGGGCTTGATCATGGATCTCATCACCGTCTTCATCTCCACAATGTAACTGTAAATCTGGTTTATAAGAATCCTCCATAAAGAATGACGTCGATTCATTGGAATGTCCATTCTTATGGAAGATCAAGCAATGGATAGCCTTCTCAGATCGTAATAGATTGTTGATCTTATGTTCTTGTACCAAATCCTTATCAATAAATGGCCGATAATCGTATTTATATCCTTCTTCCTCTTCACGATGGCTACTATTAAGATGATCCTTATCATCCATTACATAATCTATGTCATCATTTCTTGTACCGTTACCATCATTACAGTCACTATGACTCACTAAATGATGCTCACTACTTGATAAATGATTCGCTGTGCTCCTAGTGGGTCGTCTCAGCGGTGTATTAAAAACATCAGTTGCATTATTATCATTTTTATGATTATGGAAATGTATAGCACCCTGTCGTTGTGGTGTCCCCCATAATGAAGATGGATTATTTGACAGAGATTGGAACGCTCCATTATTATTGACATTATTATTATTATTATTATTTGCCTCGTCTTCTATCATGATTATGTTTTTGTCAGCTGTATTTTCGTTCTTTTCAAAGGTGCTTATTATTGATGTACCGAAACAGAGTTATAAAGTTGGATGCAATGATAGAACCTGTGGTAAAATAACCTAAAGGGTATGTACTGGCTCTGGTTACGGATAGAAGTCTCAACACTGGAAAATAATGTGCCACCACTACTTTATCTGGATGTCAGTGCTCTGTATACTATGCTATCCAGTTTCTTATAATTACGTATGATATTTTCTTTTGTGTATATATAATTTATAGCGAAACATATACGAAGATTTCTTCTATTGGGCATTGACAGCAAAAAGTGGTAAGTAAAAGACACCTTTAGAGTATTCAGACAGTATGCAATGGGAATATTGATAGGAGATTTGAAATAGCAAAATCACTAAAAATATAAAGGATATATCTTCCTTACTATGAATTGCAAAGGCCCGTTGTACCATAACTTGGTATCAATGGTATATTTTACCGACCCTTACATATGCTGAAATATATATATCTATAATAAACCACTTAATGTTAACTTTTCTAAGAATGGTGATAGGTCATCTTTACGAATCTCAATAATTGAACTTTCAAAATTATCTATCTTAACTTTAGCACCTGTCTCTGCTGTAATTTGTTGAAATGCCATACTAAAGTTGTTTAAAATTGGTTTTCTCGTATTAATAGTATCCAATCCCCTTGGGTACCTTGGTGACAGACCAGCAACAAGATAAGTGTCTGTTGATTCATCCAAACTTGCCAAAACCATCGGTAATAATTGTTTGTCTTCAGATTCTGCACAACATTCTATTAACCAATTACCTAATCGTAGTAATGTCAATGGGTTCCTATACAATTCTAGATCAGGACCATCTTGTAATACACATAATCTATATATTCGAAGATGTTTAATCAATTTTTTCTCCAAAATGATAACACTTGTATTGAAAACAGATTTTTGTAACATTTGTGCATGTTGAATACCACGATTTAATAATTCAAATTTACGATCATCTAACGCATCCCAACTTAACCAGAAATTAGAAACCCATTGACGTCTTGTCAAATTTAATAATTGTGATACATTACCATCATTATCTTGTATATCTTCTTCATCTAATGGAACATCATAATTTGCATTATTACTTGATGATACTACTCTACCATCTTTAAGGATGGACCCGCCCATCTCTAATAATGCTGTTAATGCTTCGACAAATTCACTCGCACTAATACTACCTCTATAACCAAATGTTCTGACAAATCCGTCTCTTACAATATCTTGTAATCCATATCGATCTAAATTCTTATCAAAAATGATTCCTAATTCTCTTTTAATGGAATGATCCATATAAAGCCATGATTCTTGAGCTGTCGTTAAGGGGATCCCCATTCTTGCAAACATTTTATGTAATCTTTTCCTCCCATTTTCATTCCAAAGTGACAATTTGGCATTGACATAATTGGAATAATAAAAACTATCATATAATGACGAATGTCTTAGTAAGAATAAATAATAATCGGGTTGTACTTCTAATGATAAAGTGTCTGGTGTCTTTGTGGAGATCATACTATTATTACTCGGTGATAATCTTTTCACTTCATCTTGCAATAATGGGAATAATCGATTATAAACTTGAGAATATGCTGTATCTAACGACGTGGCTCCCAGTATGGTTAACCATAAGTTCTGTATATTTGTTTCACCAATGGATGATAATAAGGAATATATTTGTGTGGAAATGGAATTTACTATTGTAGAACCATTGGAGTAATATTCTTCTAAGAATCGTTCATAAGTATTGATATCTTTCCTTCTTTGTATAATTAATTTTTTCCTTGGATTATTATTATTTGAAGATGATTTTTTTCGTTTCTTTGAGTCGATATTGCTTTCTTCGTCTTCATCTTCATCAGTTTGGTCTTGTTCTTCGTCATCGTCATCGTCATCGTCATCGTCTTCGTCATCGTCAGAAAGTCCATCATCTTCACTGTCATTTTCTCTTTCTTCTTCTAATTTAACTAATTTGAAATATGCCTCTTTTTCATGTTGTAAATTATTTTCCACAGTACCATCATCAAAACAATGAATAATATCGGATCCAAATAAATTATCTAAATTCCACGGCCTATGAGCATCTAATACATAAATCAATCTTTCACTATTATTATTATTATTATTATTATTATTATTATCAGGCGTGTTATTATTATCAGTCGTGTTATTATTATCCAGATTTAAAAATGCTTCTAAGTCAACAACAGCACCGAATCCAACCAATATAACACTATTTATATTGATATCTAATTGTGAATATAGTTTTTTCAATTCAGAATATCCAAAAACTGGGACAATTTGTAATTGAACTAATTCTTTCTTAAATAAATTTGATAGCATCTTAGTGGCACACATGGAATCGATATTTAAACAGGAAACAAATATGACTAACTGACATGATGAATGACTTGATGATGATTTTAATATGTTATAATATGCTTGTTTTAATTGATCAACTTTATAATACATGGTATAAATTGTTTTGGTATATTCATGGGAACTTCGGAGAAAAAAGAAGTTAATGGATGCAATAACGATAATATGGATATGAATGCGGTCTCCTGTGATGCTTATGTGACCAACTATTTTTGGATATATGTGTATTATTGCCCTTTGCAAGAATATATAACTATATATGTGAAATTTTTCATTTTTTGCAGTTGTAATGTATTGTTTTGATATTTTGAGAAACGCGTAAACCGTTTCACGCGTCTTCAAAGGTGTCTGACACTTTTCCAGAACAACAAACCTAAGTAAAGTAGATGTCAGGGACTTGAAGTTTGGGCTCTATTGAAGAAGATATACATTCAAGTAGTAACTTAAGTAAGGAGGGTTATGGCTGATATATCTGTTTGGGACTGAACTACATAAAAAAAATCCACTCTTTCCTCAACGATTTCTTTTGTCTGCAAAGACATGTGACCCAACGACATTTTTAAAACGATTTCAGGGATAGTGATTCATAATTATTAAAGCTTGGAGGAGAAATTGCATAATACTTTTAACAAGGTGAGCAGTATTGCTACAAGTAGTTTCAGGGTCTGCAAAACTTTTTTTTTACTTTAAAATATATAAGTAACTATTGGAGGTACCCTCATATGAATAGAATTCACCATTGCAGCCCAAAACGTCTGTGCTTGAATCAAGTTTTTTCTGATACTATTGGGTATTTATAGTTTAATATTATCATAGGAATATATATGTACGTGTATGTATAAGTAATACATAGTATGTATAGACAAGAGACGCAGAAAAATAAAGAATATGATGATTCAATTCGACATTTTTATTAGATAATTCAATTGTTGGCTCCCAATTAGTGGAAGAAAGGAAGATTCCATTGTCTTAATATTTATCTAGATCAGGCATCTTCAAAATTTCCTTCTTTTTATTTTGACTAAATTCTTGCAATTTTTTCAATACTTTTGAATCATTCCATTTTTTAGGTAATGGACTATAATCGAAGTTCTTAGTTGCCCAATAATAAATATCCCAATCCAATTCGTTTAACAATTCATCGTATTCTTTTAATTCTACCACGTCCATATCTTTCAAGTATTTAGCGGCAAATGCAGATAATAATAAATCAGTTTCCAAAATACCTCTTTTCCTTGATTGATAAATTAATCTGGAACGGGTCCTTTCTAATGGTTCGTTAGATCTATCAATTGGTGGGATTTTTATCCTTGATACTACATCATCTTCATCCTTGTTAGGTTTATTATTGTTGTTGTTATTGGTCGAATAGAATGAATAGCTTAGAACTCCGTTAAGCACCCTTGTTCTTGAAAAAATTACTGTGGCAGTAGAAGCACAACGTAAAAGGTTTCTAGTCAACATTATACCTGAAGCCTGCTGCTAGTTTTCTAATCGGTTCGTTCGTCTACCAATGACATTCTTACCTGTGTAATCTGTGTATATACATATGTGTACTCCCTTTAAAATTAAAACTTTGTTCCATCTGCCGCCTCTTTGTGTATAAAAAAGATTTTATTGGTAAAAAATGATTAGTCAAACAAGGAGAGAGAGAGAGAAAGAGAGAGAGAGAGAGAGAGAGAGAGAGTCATACGACTCAAAGATATAAGATGAACATATATCTACTTATATTTTTGTAATAGAAGGTATTAAACTTTTTTTATATCAAATACGATTTCTTTTCATTGACTAATATAGTATATATATTTAGCTATCTAGCCACGAATCATCTGAATGTAATGGGAATTGGAGAGCAATCCTCTTATCAACACTTGGCATCACATCAGTGATAGGAACATTCTTTTGGAAAACACATAATTTCAATAATGGGAAACAATTCCCACGTAAAAATCCAAGATTAATCAAAGTCACCAATATATTTTCTGTATCTGCCAAAGTCCCTGTATGAATACCATCATATATCGTTATTTTTTTCCCCATGCTATTATCAATACTCCCATTATCATCGCTTAGGTTTAAAGAAACCCATATGGCTCTATGTACCAATTCATACAATAATTTATTGGAACCTTCAGATATCACAAATTTAGAAATAACATTCTTTATTAAAAATCTGTAAGTTAATATTGGTAATTTTTCTAAAAGAATTAAATGCACATATTGCCTTCGTAAGAGTTTTTCATGTAATTTTAACCAACCATGTAACCCACTCATATTACCTGTCGTAATATTGTGGCAAAGTTTCTTGTATATATCTATTTGAGGATAATCTTTAATGTCATTGAAATTTGGACATTTACCAATGACAATACCAGCTGGTATAAGATATCGTAATATTCTATTAATATTCCGCTTCCAAACCAATCTATTCCCATTATCATCATCATTGCCTTGGAGGGAATTATTTATTGACATGGCCATTACATATGCTTTTTGTAATTGTGCATATGCATTACTCATTCTTGCATTCAAAAGATAATATCTACCTAAAAGATATCTATATTCAATTCGTTCTCTTATATTATAATCCTTGAAATGTTCTAACATACTCTTTGGCTTAAAATTATTGAAAATATTGGAACATAATTGTGGAGAATCTATTCTGAAATATAAATTGTTTAGTTTATTGACTAAATATAGTAGAATTTTTTGTTTCTCAGGAAGTGTTGCATCATATCGTTCACTATCATTACTACCATTACCACCACTGTTATCATTTCTATAAGTCTTAATACTATTGAATAATTTTGAAATGATTGATGATGTATGTGATAAGAATTGATATTTTCTTGTCCCTAAAATCATATAATTATTATCTAATTTAATGGCCAACGGTATAACTATTTCAGTTTGTTTCCGGAAAATAGGTACCAAGGGATCAATTGGATATGTATCATTTAATAAACAATTCGTTAAATTAGAATAAAATTCGAAAATTAAATCACAACTGGACCAAATGGACCATGGATCCACATTCTCACAATAATTTAAAAATGATGTAATCATAATATTGAACCTTGTCCATCGTTTATTACCTGAATTAAATTCCACTAATTCCTCTAATTGTTTCTTGGTGTACGATTTCGAAATCAATTCATTCTGTAATGATGCTACTTGGAACCCATTGAATTGTAAATCTAAACTTAAGATTGTATAATTCCCATTTTGAATATCTCTAAAGAATTGATTTAAATTATAATTACCGACCATATCTTTAAGGTAACGTTCTATACTATCAGGTTATAGTAAATGGGAAGTATCAGACACCTTCCTGATATATGGTCTTTGCTTTCTTCTCATCATATTACTCTCTGAATTAGTAGTGGAATACCAACTCTTTATTATTTTTCACTTTTACGTAGTTGAAAAAGTATTGAATGGAAACTTTGGTGAACAACATTTAAAGAGTTAAAAACAATGCAAAGAAAAAGAAGATTAAAGAAGAATTAGTCAATGGAAAGTGGCAATCAGCTACATCATTATCAAACATACTACTCTCTTCCATTTTTTGAGAGTGCCAGCCAAATTGATTGATTTCTAAAACATGTCGGAATCGCCGAATGCCCAATCTAAGAAGGTTCAACAGCCATCACCAAGACAACAACAACCAACTGGTACTACTGTTGCAGCTGGCAATACTTCCACAGATGGTACCGCTATTAATCCCAGAAATAGAAGAAGAAGACCAAAATCGAGGAACAAACAAACTATTGATACCGTTCCTGATAAAGAAGCCAACAGTACAGCAAAATCAGAGAATGCCACACATCTAAAAGGAAGTAATAAACCTGCAAAGAAGAGAGCAACACAGCAGCAACAAAAGCAACAAAAGAGACAGAAACAAAGACAGAAACAAGATAGGAATGAAAGTAATCTATTTAAATTAGTTTTAAGACATTTACCTCCTAATTTAAATTCTGAAAATTTCATTAAGAATGTCAGTCTCTCAAAGAATATTCATGATTTATATCTTGAATGGTACTACATTCAAGGTCATTATTCTTCGAAATTATTTAAGCAGCCACATTATTCAAGAGCTTATTTCATTTTCGACTCCATAGTAAAATTGAATAAGTTTGCCAGTATTGTGAAAAATATGAAGTTCATTGATGATCATGAGAATGTAATGATTCCCTTGTTGACATTATCATCTTATATTAAAAGCATTGAAGAGAATGTTCCAGAGAGATCTAGAAATAATCCTAAAAAGCATCAAAGGACGAAGGCCCCCAAGAAGGATATCTTGGAAGGAACTATTGAAAATGATGATCTATTTAAGATGTTTCTTGGTCGAAGTAAAGAAAATGATAAAGTTATTGATTACGGTAATTTCAGTTTATTAAGACCTGTTCGGAAAGAAGTATCAAGACAAAAGGAAGCTGATATTGCAGCAGCTAAGAAAAGTGAACTAGCATTGACCAAATTAGCTGGTGGTTCAGCTTCTTCAACTAAGGATGTTACGAGTCAAGCAAAGAATGCAAACAAAGATAAGAATAAAGATAAAATCAGTAAGGAAAATAAAAAAGAGAAGCAAAAAGGTGCCAAAGCAACAACGGGAACTACCGAAGGTAAGAAAAAATCGAGACGATCGAAGAAGAAAAAGAAGAACGTGCCAGCAACTAATACTAACATGGGGTCAGGAAACTTAACTTTTGAATCAAGTACCGACAATGCTACAAATAAGAAACCAACGCAAAATGTAGTTATTCTTGAAGCAGCTGGTAAAAAGGAATTACAAAAAAGGAAGAAACAGATATCAAAGACTTCTAACGTTATGCCATCATTGTTATCACAAACTAACAACAATCATATTGATAGTCCCACTAAAAATATTCAATCTTCTATTAAGATCTTAAAACGAGAGAAATGAAATTAAGCAAGACTGACGCGTATAGGATGATATACTCAAACTTCCGATACTCTTCAAAGTTAATTGGGATTACGATCTTGGATCGGGTCTAATATTGACGAAGAAAGCGCCACTGACAAACAGATATGTACTACTGAACCTGTCACTGGAATGAATGATATTTTAGTAACTGGATACTCTTTTGTAATACTAGAACCATAATCGCAAGGTATGCGACATCATATTTTATGGAATGAATTGCTTCAGGCGGCAGCTGAGCCGTACAGTAGCTTTCTTTAAGATTATATTGTATAAAGTATATAATTATCTATACCTAATATAAATCCATCCCCCTTCACTTACTTTGGTTGCGTACCATTTTTCATTTCTTGTCTTCATTTTGCCTTTTTTGACTGTGTCGTTTCCTTGTTCAATTTCAAGGAAGAATAGAGATTCTGAAAAATTTCACTTACGATACGTTATAACATTGCGAAACTATAAAGATGAACGATTCTATCAACAAGATTGTTATAATCAAACAGTGGCAAGAAAAGAGCAATACTATCTCGCGATCATCTTTATTCATAATTAAAATTATTAATTCAACACAATGAAATTGGTGAATTTTTTAAAGAAACTTCGTAATGAACAAGTAACCATAGAATTGAAAAATGGTACCACAGTTTGGGGCACTTTACAAACCGTATCTCCACAAATGAACACAACTTTAACAGACGTAAAATTGTCGTTACCTCGTAATGCCTCTCAAGGCATCTCAGCTGGATCGGTTGCTATAGCTTCTGTATATTTAACGAATGGAACTAGCGGTACAAGTAATAATAATCCAACAGGAATTGAATCTTCTACAACTTCATTACAATACATCAATATCCGTGGTAATACAATAAGACAAATAATATTGCCAGATTCATTAAATTTAGATTCGTTACTCGTTGACGAAAAGGAATTAAACAAATTAAGGAAATTAGGGAAAGTGTCAGATGATTCCAATAGAAAGAGGAAGCGTGGGTTTAGTGAGAATACCACGAAAAGAGTAAGAAGAGCTCTATAACGATAAAAAGAATATGAAAAATGAGTGATATATTATATATACAATATAGAAGGGTATTTTGTGTAGTAGAAATCGTTCATATTATTATTATAACTTACTTCTCAATGACTCTTTGTGCATATACCACCATTTAATGGCTGTACCTGACTTAATATCAGATATGACATTCCATAGCAGATGTAACAACTCATTATACTGTTTCTTGTCAAGTTTTGTCTTCAATATTAGTTCACGGATATTATCTAGCCAGTCACACATATATCGATCATCCGTGAACGATAAAAGGAAAATTATGCATTTAATGAAAGTCTTCTGTTGTTCTACTTCATTGGGAGAGCAATTTATAACCCTCAAATAAGTAAGATGTAACAGTTCCCCAGTTAAATCTCGATTAAACGTTCTTAAGAAAACTGATTTAGGCCCTAAAGTTTGGATAATTATCAGTAATTGTTTTTCCGATAGATTATTCTTATTATGGTACTGATCATAACAAAGGTTGATATATCGTAAGAGATGGTCAGCTTGCCAAATAAGTAGGCCTGTACCAGAGACGAATCTTATATTATCAAATACTGATAATATCACACCATGCAGTAGATCTCGAATAGTCTCATCTTTATTATTTTCCTCAAAGCACAGATATTCTAATGGAGTAATCGTTTCATTATAAAAGGTTCCTGTGATACCATCGAGGCCAGGTAAGGTTTTTTGTAAAAATATTAGAAAAAAAGTCATCTTCGACTTATTTATCTTGTTTGCAAACCCGTTATCGTTTAACCAAATATTGCCCTTTAGATTATTTATTATATCTTCATAATAACTCATTCCATTATTTTTGAATTGAATATTACTAGTCATCTTGATACCAGTGACTGTCACATCATACACGTAATCGTACAATTGGAAACCTACTGTACCAAAATCCAATGCAATGAAATTGAGATAGAAAAGGCACAATATTATTTGGTTATACCATAATTCTGGAATCATTCCATATTTATTACTGCGTTGTAAACAACTTTTCAAAGTTAGCAATATGAAAATGAATATGTTCGAATAATACTCATCCGCATATTTTATTTCAGAATTACCATGATTCACTTCCTTAGTACAAACGTCAAAACAAACACTAGTATAATTATTTAATACTTTTGAAACTGTCCTAATATCACACCTTGGTATTCCAGTCATTAAAGTTTTAGCTACTTGATTTAAATTTAGTTGTAACATTTTATCATTCTGGTTTCGTTTGTCCCTCAGATTACCCTTGGTAATATATTGTATCGATAATTTCATACAAGATTCAACGATAAAATTCCATGGAATATTATTCTTCATTAAAAATTCCATATTACTGTCATCGAGTTGGCTTGCTGAATATATTAAAACCAAGTCATCTAATTCAGGCGACTTGGATTTGTCATTAGGTTTATAATTCCATTGATGAATCGATTGGCACCATATAGGTAAGAAATATTTTTGTTTCCATGTGGTATACATTTCTTGAACCCTTCCTGAGTCATCTAAAAAATATTGCTTTTGTAATTGAAGGAACGTTTCATTAGTACTGATAATACCACTCAAAATACTTAATTTTATAATATCCCATTTATTACAATTGATAATAGAATGGTTCCAAACGTAAAAAAAGTCGTTTAAATTAATGATCGGTTCAGAAATTTCTAGTTTCCATTGAAATATTGATTGTGTAGCTCTTTGTAATTCCATGGGATCCTTCAATTGATGCCATAATTCTGATTGGAAAAAGGAAGATACTAAGTATTGTAAATTTTCTTTGGAACGAGCTCTTGGTATATAGTATATGGCATTATTTAAAATGGCAGGCAATGTCTCAATCGGTATTGTTCCTGAATGGGATCGGAGTAATGTGATTAAATGCGATATTGGATCAATTCTATTATTATTATTCATTATGTGTGGCCTAGACGAATAAAAAAGAATACAATAAAATGTTGTAATCTTATTCGACGAGATAAAGACCAATGCTAAATTTTATGCTATAATTTTAGTTTCTATTTTCGCCAATGCATTTCTCTTCTTTATAACATAATATTGAGGTAAATTTGTAGTTTCCCTCAATAGCCCGGAATTCTTCTATAAGAAACTTTTTGAAACGTTTTTTTGTAGTTAAGTTTAACCATGACATTAGATTTGATGAACAAGAGCTCTCCATTATACAAGGGAATTTACACAAGGAGTTAAATCAATTTATTTATTACATTATTAACAATATAGAATTCAAGGAAAAATGTCATTAGAAGGTCCTACTGGTTTATTCCAATATCCTGTCACCAAATTAGCCATGATATGTACAGGAGCAATCCCCTTATTGGCAGCCATTGGAGGTTATAAATACCTTTTTATTACACGATATGATCCCTTCATCTCTGAGTACCACCAATATTATAGACTTCTTACTTTCCAACTTGCATCAATAAATGAATCAAACGTGGTTTTGTCAATACTGATATGGTACCAATTCAGACATCTTGAACGACTAATGGGATCTTATAAGTATTTCAGTGTCATAACTTTATTGTTTCTTTATACTACACTGATAATATCATGTTCCAATTTAATATTCAATGCTTTCTTACCATGGAACATTTGGAATAGATTTCCTAGTGGTTCATTGCCTCTACTTTTATCCTTATTCCATTTTTATAAACAATACACGCCCCAAATTTACCAATTCGAAATACTTTTAACTAAACCAATTTTTTCCAAGTCAAAAGATCATAATAAACAAATGAAATGGGAATTGAATGATCACTTCTTCTTGAACACGTTAATCTTTATTTTAATTCTAAACCAAGATTTTGTTGGAATAATTTGTGGATTCGTATCCTGGTTATGTGGAGTATTTGTTGATAAGCACTTATTACCAGGTTTGAACAAATGGAGACTACCTTATATCTGGAGATATTTCAATGAATACAAATCTGTACAATATACCAGTGGTACTAATAATGTCGATCCTACCGTTGGCATAATTATGAGCAGTAATACTTATAACAATGGACAACAATTCTCCTCTACGACGTCAGTGAATACATTACTCCATAATGGTAATAGTCATGCTAATAATAACAATAATAATAACAATGGAAGTAGTAACAATGGTATTGGTATTAATATTTCGAATCCCTTACAAACTCAAGGAACTACCCAAACTACTGAGGAAGAAAATGCAGCTGATGAACCTGTTAGACCATTGGGAGTACAGTTTTTAGACACATTTAGGAGATAGAGGAGTTTTAATGATATATCTCTGGAGTGCTTGAAAATATATATTGCATACATTAATTATACATTATTTTTTATCGTTATATATATATAACTATTAGAAACTAATCTGTATTTAACGAAGATAAAAAAAAAAAAAAGGGTACGTCTCAAAAGAAACATAACAAACACCATTCATTTGTTATTGTATGTCTATTTAGAAATTGTATAGAATAATCTAGAGCATTTTGCCTCGTACCATAAGAATCTAATATCTAAATAATTATATTTCTTAGAATTTAAGATACGATTGGAAATAAAACGATTTTTATATGAGTTAAGAAATAAAACAAGAGCTATTAGACTGTTCTTTCGAAGATAGGTTGGTGTCAAAATAGTAAACCTCATCAGAGGTTTCCTTAAACAATATAATAGTTTACATTCAACTCGTTGAAGTTAAAATATGGAAAAAAATAAACGGTTTTAAATTTATTACTCCGATACGGGGAGTCGAACCCCGGTCTCCACGGTGAAAGCGTGATGTGATAGCCGTTACACTATATCGGATACTAATCTACGAAAAATAATATTTTTTGGGATCACTAATAACTACTTTTAAACGTATGCTTCTGCTCTCTCCTTTATCTGTAAAATAGTATCTTGCGAAAACAAATAGGTATAACGAACATAAATCCGTCCAATTCCAGTTCCATTTCAATTTTTGGTCCTTTTATATTCTTTCTTAAATATTTTTTTTCTTTACAATTCACAAGTGGTTACCTATATGTTTTTCCTCTTTACTATACTATCCTTCCTCATTAGCTAGTTCCTTTTCCCCCTCTGACACGTTTTTAATACTTATTTTGAATGGTACTTGTGCTTGTTGTTTCGTTGCCTTATAAAGCTACTGGTATTTTAGTCTTTTGTTGCCCACTGTAACTTACTGTATTATTTTGTTTCGATTCTTCCAATTTTTGTTGCTATCATAAACGCATAATATATAGTTTGTAATTCCTTCTCGAAGTCCTTTGAGTTGATGCTGAGAAAACACTCCAAATTTTTGTACGCGGGTTATAGAAAACTAATTAGAAGAGAAAGATCCCTCACTAATGAAACTTATCAGAATAAACGACATCGTATAAAGATATAAAATATATGGCAGGATCTACTACATAACAAATTCCAACATATTCCTACGTACTACTCTTCTACACACACACCACCAAAATGCATTCCAAATGCTGTTGTTGTTAGCTTCAAACAACAGCCTGTCGATTAAAAATTGGAGCAGTATAGGACAGCACTCGTTGCAGCCCCACAAATTCACTGACATGAAGCAAATACCTTTGCTTCGTGTAGTAGTTCTATTTCTAATGTGAGCTTCAATTTGAAGTTCAATTAATCTAGATTGCACAATATATATTATACTGACGCCCGTTTCCCTATCAAATGATGATGACAATAGGGCAGAAAACAAATATATAGATAGGTCCCTATAGATGTCCCTTCTCTATCGGACAATCTACAACCCTGCCAAGAGGTGTTAATGGGTGAGAATGTTGGTTCTTCTGGTAAGGGGGGAGCTGTTAGACAATAAACAATAGAGACAATGGGAAGATAATGGGCAAACACCGGTGCCTCACACACAAAATATATGTCTGGGCGTACGGCTGTTGGAAGGCCCATTTAGGGGAGCACCCCCCCTTGCCCTGTTTCCCTGCTCCTCTAACGTCCTCTAGACGTTAAAAATATCTCAGGACGTTACAGTGATCGGAGAATTTGCGGAAAAAGTGAAAAATATCTGACATTTGGAGAATATATACGTTGAATAAAATATATACTGTTACAGTGGTGTCAAATTACATTACGTTTTTACGTAACTAATGCGGTGGAGGAGGCGAATCAACCAATTCAATACAAGAAACCCATGTACCCAATCCGTCTATCGTTTGTTTTAAAGGAGTTGGTATGAATCGGCCCAATGATTAGGGATGTATTTTATGTATGATGTACATAAAATCTTTTCATGGTAGGGAGAACTCGATGAACCGTATCCGATTCAGAAAATATGATATCTTGAATATTTTTTTCTCTCTCCCCCTCTCAGACAGCTGTGAATCTGAGTATATAACTTAAATTATTCATATCTTCTTTGATATTTTTAATAGCCGAAGAAGTGCAACCTTGAAGATCAAGTTCATCCAAAAAACTATTTTGTTGATTGAACTTTGACATAAGAAGATTTGACAATTACCAAAAAAGAACACATCTGTCCAACCACTTAATTAGTTAATTATTTTTTCATTGGCTATGTCTGTAAATGACGGTACAGTGGAGAAGGAAGATATACCTCTCCAACAAAAGCCCAACCATCCCGTTTCTCAAACTACACAGGTTAAGAAAGAAATCAAAAACGAAAAACCTCCAGTTAATAGCGACGAAGAAGAAGAAGAAGAAGAAGATATCGATGCTTTAATCGATGAATTACAATCAGATAATGAAGGTCAGTATGATGAAGAAGCAGAAGAAAATGAACGTGTAGCAGCAGGTGAGGCAAGACCAATCCCTGAAGCCATGTTACAAACAAATCCTGAAATCGGTCTAACTAGTGATGAAGTTTTGAAAAGAAGGAAGAAATATGGTCTTAATCAAATGAGTGAAGAATCTGAAAATTTAATTGTCAAATTCTTGATGTTTTTCGTGGGTCCAATTCAATTCGTCATGGAAGCTGCCGCTATATTGGCTGCCGGTTTGTCTGATTGGGTCGATTTCGGGGTTATCTGTGGGTTGTTATTGTTAAATGCATCTGTTGGATTCATTCAAGAATTCCAAGCAGGTTCTATTGTTGCTGAATTAAAGAAAACTTTGGCAAATACAGCTACTGTAATTAGAGACGGTAATTTAGTAGAGATTCCTGCAAATGAAGTTGTCCCCGGTGATATTTTACAATTGGATGATGGTACAATTATTCCTGCAGATGGACGTATTGTAACTGAAGATACTTTTGTTCAAATTGACCAATCTGCTATCACTGGTGAATCATTGGCTGTTGATAAACATTATGGTGATCAAACATTTTCTTCTTCTACAGTTAAGAGAGGTAATGCCTTTATGATTGTTGTTGCTACTGGTGATAATACATTCGTTGGGAGAGCCGCTTCCCTAGTTAACAAAGCTTCTGGTGGACAAGGTCATTTCACTGAAGTATTAAATGGGATCGGTATTATATTACTAGTCCTAGTCATTATTACATTATTAGTGGTTTGGACAGCGTCATTCTACAGAACAGATGGTATTGTTACAATACTAAGATTCACTTTAGGTATCACAATTGTTGGTGTTCCAGTTGGTTTGCCTGCAGTGGTGACCACAACTATGGCAGTTGGTGCTGCGTATTTAGCCAAGAAACAAGCCATTGTTCAGAAATTATCCGCAATTGAATCCCTAGCAGGTGTCGAAATCCTTTGTTCAGATAAAACAGGGACTTTAACTAAAAATAAACTATCATTACATGAACCATATACTGTTGAAGGTGTTTCTGCTAGTGATTTGATGTTGACAGCATGTCTTGCTGCATCAAGAAAGAAAAAAGGGTTGGATGCTATTGATAAAGCTTTTTTGAAATCATTGGCAGATTACCCAGAAGCTAAGAACGCTTTATCAAAATATAAAGTATTAGAATTTTATCCGTTTGATCCTGTGTCAAAGAAAGTCACTGCTGTCGTTGAAACAGAGGAAGGTGAGACTATCGTGTGTGTTAAAGGTGCACCATTATTTGTATTGAAAACAGTGGAACAAGATCATCCAATTCCTGAAGAAATTCATGAGAATTATGAAAACAAAGTAGCAGAATTAGCATCAAGAGGATTCCGTGCATTGGGAGTGGCAAGAAAAAGGGGTGAAGGTCATTGGGAAATCATGGGTGTTATGCCATGTATGGATCCTCCAAGAAATGATACAGCTCAAACAGTTGCAGAAGCAAGAACTTTAGGATTAAGAGTTAAGATGCTTACTGGTGATGCCGTGGGTATTGCCAAAGAAACTTGTAGACAATTAGGATTAGGTACAAACATTTATAATGCTGAAAAATTAGGTTTAGGTGATGGTGGTGACATGCCAGGTTCAGAATTGGCAGATTTCGTAGAAAACGCAGATGGTTTCGCAGAAGTTTTCCCTCAACATAAGTATAGAGTTGTCGAAATTTTGCAAAATAGAGGTTACTTAGTGGCAATGACAGGTGATGGTGTTAATGATGCACCATCTTTAAAGAAGGCAGATACTGGTATTGCCGTTGAAGGTGCTACTGATGCGGCAAGATCAGCTGCAGATATCGTATTTTTGGCTCCTGGTTTATCTGCTATTATTGACGCTTTAAAGACTTCAAGACAAATTTTCCACAGAATGTACGCATACGTGGTTTATCGTATTGCATTATCCATCCATTTAGAAATCTTTTTCGGTTTATGGATTGCCATTTTGAATAGATTTTTAACTATTGAATTGATTGTTTTCATAGCCATTTTCGCAGATGTGGCAACTTTAGCTATTGCTTACGATAATGCACCATTTTCACAGAGTCCTGTCAAATGGAACTTACCAAGATTATGGGGTATGTCTGTCGTTCTCGGTATCATTTTAGCTATTGGATCTTGGATTTCATTGACTACGATGTTCTTACCAAGAGGTGGTATTATTCAAAATTTTGGTTCCATTGATGGTGTTATGTTTTTAGAAATATCATTGACTGAAAATTGGTTAATTTTCATTACAAGAGCAGTAGGTCCATTTTGGTCTTCGATTCCATCATGGCAATTAGCTGGAGCTGTCTTTGCAGTTGATATTATAGCTACAATGTTTGCATTATTTGGTTGGTGGTCTCAGAATTGGAATGATATTGTTACGATTGTTCGAGTTTGGGTTTGGTCGTTAGGTGTCTTTTGTGTGTTGGGAGGAGCCTACTATCTAATGTCAACATCAGTCATGTTCGATAGATTGATGAATAGAAAACCATTGCACGAAGTTCCTAAATCAAAGAGATCGATCGAAGATTTCTTATCTGCAATGCAAAGAGTATCCACTCAACACGAAAAAGAGGTATAGACCCAACTTTTTTGCCTTATTACATAGTTGTTATCTTTTCTTATTCTTTTAGTTGTTCTACCAAAGGGTTTTTAATAATAAATAATATGGTAATAGTACGTAAAAAAAAACTCTAAAAAAAAAGACTATAATATAATAAAATATTTCTGAAAGTATTTCTATTTCGAAAGTACGTAACTTTACATATGATTTGTTGAAATGTGGTTTGCGATAGGTGATGATCATCATTTAAAATAGAAGGAAACCATTAGAAACTCTGACTTCTTTTTTTTCCTACATAAGCTGACAGCGCCGTTGAACATTTTGGGTGCGATAAGGACGTTTTGACATTAGGAACTTATACAGATGTTCAGATATTTAAAGATGAAAAGGATGTCGTTTTAATGAGTCAGCAACACAGAAACCACTAATATATAAACTGTTTCGGTTATTACTGCTTGTATTATATTAAAGATAACCTATTACTCCGCAATAATATTCTTTAAATAGAGGAGTAAACAAGAAAACTCCAACAATCATGATTGAAAAGCAACTCGAGATTACAAAAGAGATAAGATTCTCCGGAATAGATCAGCCATGTGATAGTTTTGAAGAAGAAGATGATAATAATAGTAGTAACAATAGAAATGATAACTCCTACCTTGAGCATGCATTCAATAAAGTTAAACTCTTATCTGATAAAATAGATGGGCTTGGAGTAGAGACTACAGGTATAGATCGTATATCACCATATGAACGTGGAACTAAAACCAAACAATTTTTACATGTAGCAGGCTATTGGCTTAGTGCGACAGGATCTCTTTCCTCCATGTCTTCATTTCTTTTAGGACCATTACTATTTGAATTGACATTTAAACAAACCATGTGTTCAGGGATGATTTCAATGGTCATTGGCTGTCTCGTGGCTGCCTATTGTTCTATTATGGGTCCACAGTCAGGTTGTAGACAAATGGTCACCGCAAGATACCTTTTTGGATGGTGGTTTGTTAAATTTGTCGCGTTAGTTGCCATTATTGGTGTTATGGGTTGGTCTGTTGTCAATTCAGTGGTTGGTGGTGAAATGTTGGCTTCTATTTCTAACGACAAAGTGCCATCATGGGTGGGGATTGTCATTGTTACGGCTTGTTCATTTTTGGTAGCCGTATTTGGTATCAAACAAGTGTTGAGAGTGGAGACATTTCTATCTATTCCGGTGTTGACTTGTTTCACACTATTATATATATCATCAAGCGACAAGTACCATATGCTAAGTGATTTTCAAAACGCCACATTAAATAAAGATACCTTAAAGGGGAACTGGTTAAGTTTCTTTTCCCTTTGTTACAGTATTACAGCCACCTGGGGGTCAATTACTGCTGATTATTACATTTTGTTCCCAGAAGACACATTGAAGTTCCAAGTCTTTGTGTTGACATTCTTCGGTACTGCCGTACCAACCCTATTCGTAGGTACATTAGGTGTCTGCTTAGCTACGGTAGCCGCAACATATGAACCATGGGACGATTCGTATAAGAAGTATGGTATGGGTGGTCTTCTACATTCTGGTTTTAAACGTTGGAATGGATTCGGTAAATTTTGTGTCGTTGTACTAATCTTAAGTTTAGTATCGAATAATATTATTAATACTTATTCAGCTGCCTTCTCTGTCCAACTATCAAGTGTTCGTGCAGCCAAGGTTCCTCGTTGGTTTTGGTCCATTTGTTGTACTGTAGTGTATTTAGTTTGTGCACTTGTTGGTCGTGATCACTTCAGTACTATCTTGGGTAATTTTTTACCTATGATTGGTTATTGGATTAGTATGTATTTCATTTTACTATTAGAAGAGAACGAAATCTTTAGAAGGTATTTCTTACATCTATACACAAAGGAATTTCCAGATTATAAGAAAACCGATAGCTCAAGTGTAACGGATATCGAAGATAGTGAAGATCCTCACGTTAGTCAATCATCTGGTATTATGGTTAATAACTCTTCTCAAGTCATCGAGAAAAGAGAAGTGATAACTAATATCCACGCTCTTAAAAGAAAACATATTTCCACTAAAAATAGATATAATTGGGATAAGTGGGATGATGCTGAAGTACTAACACATGGATATGCAGCAACTTTGTCGTTTATCGTAGGTATTGCAGGTGTTGTCATTGGTATGGCCCAAGCTTACTGGATCGGGCCTGTAGCAGCTAAATTCGGTGAGTTTGGAGGGGATATTGCCATGTGGCTAAGCATGGGATTTTCAGGCGTTGTTTATCCTCCCTTAAGATATTGGGAGTTACGTAGATATGGGCGTTAATTGTGAATTATTACTTCAAAAGCACTTTATATTCAGAAACTATGTATATCACATCTTTTAGACATTCATTTCTTTCTATTTTTTATATATCCTTATTAATCAATCCTTATTTAACTTAACAGTGATAGAAATTGTTTTTACCTTACCAGGTATATCTTTTGATTTCCTTGAGAATTGGACTTATGAGACAGTAAGAGCATACTTAAAATAATAAAAGAAGAGTCTTGAAAGAGTTATTGATGATATTTTTATATTTTTATATATTGTGATTATTTAATTTTATCTTAGGTTTTTTGCTCCTACCCTCCCCTTAGAAAATACAAATTTTATGTACAAAGACCCCACCAAAGGTAGTAAGCTATGACTAGTAGCATCAAAATGGTGAGAAAAATTACTTTCTTAGTACATTCTGGTAACCTATCTCTGAAATTTTTCTTCTTCTCTGTAAACTTTTCTCTTGTAAGTTGCCATCTTTGTTCTGCAGTTAATGGGACTTTTTTCACTTGTTGTTGTGGTAAAGGGAAAAATGGGGCAGGTACTATCGGGTAGTCAAATAATGTAATTTCCTCATCACCTTCAAAGACAGTTTTAAATACACCTGGTTTTTTTGGACCCATGTACCAATACTCATCTCTCTCAACTTCGGGTGGATAGTTTGATTTTTCTGAGAGTGGCTGTTTTGTAAAGTCTTCTTCCAATTCTTCACAGTTGACAGTGTTCTTAAGCCAAATGAACATTTTTGCAAATTGATGGAAAGGTTAAGCAATAGATTTGTCAATATTAAAACTTGTTGTTGTTTTCACATCAAGAAGGTGAAAATGAAAGAGAGTAGATAAAGTTTAAAGAAATTTTTCTATTACATTTTGATATGGAAGAGGAATTCCTGGTAATTTTGTATGATTTTTCAAATTTATGGACACTTAAAAGCTTCCATTATTTCGAAGGGTTGCTCATCGCTACGCGCAACGCCATTTCTTTTGTTTCGGAGTTTTTTTTCTAGTGAAGTATATCGCGTCGGTGTTTATAACTTGCAAAATTGTACGGGTCTTCAATGAATTTCCGTCCCAAAATATAAAACCAGTGACTAACTAACTGTATAAGGAGGTGTAAAAGACTATTGTAATGGTACCAATGTGACACTAGAGCCATGAGAGGTCTCTCTGTTGTTCTACATGGGAGTTATCAGTATAATCTTGACTGCCACTGTTGTGCTTCATGTTGTTATGCTTACTGATTACTTAACGGTTAGCTACTAGTGAATACGTTGCTTTACCATGCGTGCACTTCATTATGTATTTACGTATTAAAGGAGAGTCTTACAAATCTTCTATAATATTTATTATTAATTTAACTCTACCACATTGCATTATAAGGGGTATTTGGGCTATAAATGTTGTTACTTGAAACAGTAATGGGATCTTACGAAGTCAAACCGAATTATCCACCCCAGTTCTTCCTCAAAAATTAGAGTCATTTTCAATAATAAACTATCAACAACAGCCTTCTTTCTAGGAAGGTTAAATTCTCCGCTTGTTCATAACTGTCACAATATCAGGGAGGGATTTGGACACAACACTCTAGATCAGAAGGGCCAGCAAAAGCAAGGTTTTCTCTTCGATAGATTTACTCTATGGAAGTAACTTCATCTTCATCCATAAGTAAACTGAACAGGTCATCAGCATTCCCATGCAAGGTTTGTAAAGAAGTGGCCTTGCACTGTCGAATGTAAATGCTTGCTCTTAGAGATACTTATAAGCCATTAAAAAGGACCCGTCTTGGGCAACCTATGCAACGTGCACTATATCTCTCCTATTGTTTGGATATTATTTGCACATATACAGTCTATACCGCAAAGCAAAAAATATATACTCTATAAGTTACGCTTATGATTAATGTTTTAATGTTAGAATACTTTTTTATGAATAAGAAATGAATTCGGTGCTTATTTAGTAGTATGTATCCTGAGTTGTTGCAGCGGACTAGTTCTGATTGAATGACCTTCAAAGAGAGATAAACGTAATTTTTCCGAGGTAAACTTTCGTGGTATGTATATATAATCTAAAAAATTACAACAATTATTAACAAAAAAGAGACAATATCCGTGGAGATATCCAGGTATTGTTACGAATCTGACATGTAACAATAAAAAATAGTTTCTTTTCTATATCTTCTGATTACAAGAAGTGCCGTTCCAAACTAAAAAAAATACGAAAAAAAAGGAAAGATTGTTTTGATCATTTAAGAAACAGTTTAAAGTGGTAAATATAATTTAAAGTATTTTATGATTAGTATGTATTTCATTAGTATTGTTAATTATGAAACCTTTTGTATTCATTCAATGGCTTCACTTGTTAACCAATCAAGTCCGGAGATTCCCACTTTGTCGCGCGCAATTCGTTAGGTGGAAAAATATTGTTTTGTTTTTGTTTTGTTTAACGGTGATAACTATATTGTATCTCTTCTGGGGGAAATATTTCATATAAGGAACTTGTTGTGAATAGTTCCCACTTTTGTATTTTTTTAGCCATTAGTTTAGTTCAGTTTAAAATTGGCTTATTTGAAAGTATTTTGAAAACTTACACAATTAAGAAATCAAGAATTACGATAAAAAGTATGTAATGAAAAACTCTAGTTCGAGAATAAGGGAGAATGGAGAAATTAGAGGGCAACAACGCTGTCGATTAGGATTGCTAATGCTATAACAGCCAATAACTAGGATACAACCATGGATTTAAAGACTATATCCATTCATTATCAAGTCCATATTTCTAGCATAAACTTATGTTATATAGCAGTATTTCTTCCTTATTAATGAATTTGAAATCTTACCAATTGGAATTTCTTCACTGACTAACACAATTTATATCATTTCACGATATCACTTGTTCAAACAAGAAATATATATAACGAAAAAGAATGTTTGCATTACGTCAATCTAGTAGAAGAATTATAAGGCCCGCAACTAGATCGTTATCTTTATCTAGGGTCATATTCCAACAAGCTCCCAAGACAACAACAACAACAAAGACAGATTCTCAAATAACAACGGGGAAGACCGCAAGTAGTTTAGCTGAAGTTAATGGACCTGAAACTTTAATTGGTGTTGGTGCCAAAGAAGGTACTGTTCCAAGTGATGTTGAACAAGCTACAGGTTTAGAGAGATTGGAATTGTTAGGTAAATTAGAAGGTATAGAATTTTTCGATACGAAACCATTGGATGCTTCTAGAAAGGGTACTATGAAAGATCCAATCATCATTAATTCTTATGATGATTATAGATATGTTGGGTGTACTGGTTCACCAGCTGGATCTCATACTATTATGTGGTTGAAACCAACTGTTGAAAAAGTTGCTAGATGCTGGGAATGTGGTTCTGTTTATAAACTAAACCCAGTTGGTGTCCCAGATCCAGACCACTCTCATTAGAAAACGTGAAGGTCTCGATGTGATTATTTTTATTTTGTTTTTTTACCATCCTTGTGTTTATATTTTACCTAAGATCAAACTTAGAATTACCATACAAAGAAGGAAAAAAATGTCTTAGAGCAAAATTGGGTGCTTCTATGCGCCATTTTAGTATTATATATATATCTTATTTATTCAATTACAAAAAAAAAATTCTTTTAACCATCTTGATCACCTAATCTATGTACGTACATGGGTATACTTTACGTGATGGTTGTTCGTAGCGCAAAAAGCAGGCCAACTGTTTATATTCCCATTTAATTTTCGCAGTCAAACGTTTGAAACTTTACACCTGTACATTTTCATTTTATTATTAGATAAACCCAGTCATATGGTTTTAGACTTCTTTTACATCCATTAGAAAATACATGACGGGTTCCCAAATTTAAACAACGCGAGGGCAGCGTTTCCCATCTCGGCCGCGGGCCCATACTGTAAACTTTAATCTCTCTCGTTCTGGCTCCTCTTTCTAGGTCTTACGAGGAGAGCCTAACTCCCAGTATGAGTTCCCATAATCTAGGCTCATTCTCAAGCTGAAATCCTTATTCCATAGTTGATGGCAACCTTAGCGGGCTGGTAAGACTGAAGACCCCAGAAATTATACTGTGTATTGATTGTGTAGTTAACTACAGTAAATAAAACACGCCTATCTTAAAGACATTTTTGGGATATAGAACCTTTTGGAAAAGAAACCATAGTCTTTAATCAGTATGTTGTATACCCCCATCTTTGTGTTTCGATTATTTGTTATGGAAATGTGATGTGAGATATAATGGAAAAAAGATCCCGATATTTACTGTTGAGCATAGAAAAGATGACATAAGATGAAAATAGTGTTGATCATGGAAGAGTTTCTAGCAAAAATAAGTCACTACATGTCAGAATCTAATAGAAAAAGGAAGGGAAAAGCTTACGGATTTAATAGATATAAAAGTTATGAGAGGATAATAGGAACATGGAAATCAAAGAGGTATAAAATACGGTTCATTTTTTTCATACGTATGACGAACACAGCACTCTTATAAGTCGCTATATTATAGAGGATATTTTTTTTACTAACAATGAATAAAATAATGTGATTTTATTGTATTTTACTTTTTACAACAGTTAGTCAAAATGCCAAAGAAGAGAGCTTCCAACGGTAGAAACAAGAAGGGTAGAGGTCACGTTAACCCAGTTAGATGTGTTAACTGTTCCAAGTGTGTTCCAAAGGATAAGGCTATTAAGAGAATGGCTATCAGAAACATTGTTGAAGCTGCTGCTGTCAGAGATTTATCTGAAGCTTCTGTTTACGCTGAATACGCTTTACCAAAGACTTACAACAAGTTACACTACTGTGTTTCTTGTGCTATTCATGCTAGAATTGTTAGAGTCAGATCTAGAGAAAACAGAAAGAACAGAGCTCCTCCTCAAAGACCAAGATTCAACAGAGAAAACAAGGTTTCTCCAGCTGATGCTGCTAAGAAAGCTTTATAAATAATAATATTATAATGAGTATTTTCATTAAAAAAAAATTAATGATTTAGCTTAGCTTCCAAAAAAGAAAAAATCTGTGTTATCAATAGCAAAAACAACCGTATATTACATACGTACGTACGTAACAACCATAGATGCAATGTAGTACCAACCATCAATGTCGATAATATCTTGCTCCTTAACCAGACCAGACCAGACCGGACCAAACCAAACCAACCCAAACCAATTCAATTCAATTTAAAATACAACGTCATCAACTCATCGACTCATCTAATTGTAATCCTTCTTGAAGTTTGTTTGTTCCAAACAAACTCTGTCTGTCTGTGTGTTACCCTCCGCAGGGGATCACTATACAAATAGCCGCACTATTTAAATTCTGAAAGAAGAATGCGTAAAAAACACTAGTTTTAGAGAAAACCCTTGATTTTCATTCATGGGAGATTAATGAATACACAAATTCCTCCATATGAGCAATTGAGTTACATCTTAGCCCGAAGATTATCTAACATATTTGCTTACCTGATACAAGATTATACCACAGTTCTTACCTGCTTTACTCTTTTTCTCCCTCTATCTTTATCTATATACCTTCATTACATTTTTAGGACTCCCGATTTAATCAAATCCGTGAAACATTGAATCTGTCACAGACAACCACAGAAATTTGCATGAGGAAACTGTCACGCATACTGCCATAAATAATAATACTACTACTACTAATAATAATAATAATGCATATGAATCAAAGTTTGAAGAATTTTGATTTTAAGTTTAGTCAATGTTTTGGTGATAAGACAGATATAATAACAGCAGATGCAGATATTATAACGAGTGTTGAATTCGATTATTCAGGTGATTATCTAGCTACAGGTGATAAAGGCGGTAGAGTAGTTCTATTTGAAAGAAATCATGATTCAAAAAATGCTAAAAGGACTTGTGAATATAAATTTTTCACTGAATTTCAAAGTCATGATGCTGAATTTGATTATTTAAAATCTGTAGAGATTGAAGAGAAGATCAATCAAATTAAATGGTTGAATTCTACCACTCAAAGATCTAAATTTTTAATAAGTACTAATGATAAGACAATCAAATTATGGAAAATTACTGAGAAAAATGTTACGATGGTTAATGAAAATAATTTAGAAGGTGTGGCAACGAATATCAGTCCATTGAATTCAATCAATCAATTAAAATTACCAAGTTTAACTTATCATGATAAAATCATATCAGCTACACCGAAACGTGTCTTTGGTAATGCTCATACATATCATATTAATTCCATATCCCCTAATTCAGATCAAGAAACGTTCATTAGTGCAGATGATTTAAGAATTAACCTTTGGAATTATGATCATCCAGATCAAAGTTTTAATATAATTGATATAAAACCAATGAACATGGAGGAATTAACAGAAGTGATAACTTGTGCAGAGTTCCATCCTCAAGATTGTAATCTTTTCATGTATTCATTATCTAAGGGGTTAATAAAATTATGTGATATGAGACAAAATTCATTATGTCATGATAATAAAGCTAAAATTTTTGAAGAATATATTGACCCAATAAATCATAATTTTTTCACCGAAATTACATCATCTATATCAGATATTAAATTTTCTCCCAATGGTCGATATATTGCATCAAGAGATTATCTTACTGTAAAGATTTGGGATATTAATATGGATAATGAACCAATAAAGACGATTAATGTTCAAGAACAATTAAAGGAAAGGTTAAGTGATACGTATGAAAATGATGCTATATTTGATAGATTCGAAGTGGTATTTAGTGGTGATAGTTCAAGTGTTATGACAGGTTCATACAATAATAATTTTATGATTTATCCAAATGCAATAAAGACTAATGATTTAGATACAGATATGATAGTACAACCATTTAATAGTAGTAAGAATAATAGTAATAGTAATAATAATAATAATAATCAGAAAATAAAGACGAAAAAAGATGGTACGATATTAATGACAGATACTGGTGCTACGATTCCTAGAACCTCGTTAAGGAATAAGAGAAATAATAACAATAATAATAATGATAATAATAATAATGTGGATGGTGATGATGCAATGATGATGGATGATGGATTTGAAGGAGATCTTAATGATGATGATGAAGAAGAATTAGATGAAATTGTTTTACAGGCTAATAAATTAGCATTTAGGAATAAAGGTTTTGGATCATTAGCTCAAAGATCTGCAAGAAATAAAGAATGGGGAGATAATGTAGATTTTAAAAAGAGTATAATGCATTTTTCATGGCATCCAAGAGAAAATACAATAGCTGTTGGTGCAACTAATAACTTATTCATGTTTTCTTCAATATAATGACAATTTAATATATATAATACGTAGTAACACTAATATATAACGTAATGTAATGTTAGCATCATTAAAGGGTTCTTTTTCGGTGAAAAAGAATTGATCGTATATAAAGAAAATAATAGAAGGTGAGTCTTTGAGTAATCAGAATATGTATATTAAAAGCAATTGTATTTTACTTCCATTATCAAAATGTTAATAAAATAGTCTACTTTTTTTTCTTATATTGGAGGCTAGATAGGTATATAAATAAATTATTATAAAAAGAAAAAGGGTTGATAATTGAAATAAATTAGAGAAATAATAGTTATAATGATAGGACTCCTCAGCTCGGTTAGTCATCATGATCTATGTGTCTATTAACGACAGGATTCCAGAATAAAGTCTTATCACCATCACCCCAAAAGAAAGGTTTTTGTCTCATATTTAAGAATTCGTAATCTCTTGGCCATTCAGAATCAGGAACATGACTTAAATGTTTCCTATGTTCAGCATGTTCCTTTTCAACAAAATATGTATTTAATGCCGTTAGTAAGATAGCAGGTGCAGCAACCCAGACTGATATCTTGAACCATAAATTCTTAGTATGAGAAGCATGTCCTTCTTCAGTTTGTAATGTCTTTTTAAAGGCATTTGCCATTGCTGTATTTGGAGGACCAAATGCTGGTTTCAATGCATTTGGTGGAAGGGTGGCGTATCTTCTTATTAGATTGGTTCTTAACATGTTTTAATGTATATACCTGCGTGTGTGTATGTATGTATGATGTAGCGTTATTGGTGTCCAAAGGAACTATTGTAACTGACTAAATAAAATAACAAGACATGTATTTAATAAAGAATAGAAAAATTGTTGTTAAATAATACAAAATTTTGCATATATTCCATTCCTGTATTCCATCTCGAAACAACAAATCATCCATCGGAGCAACTACAACAATAGTTTGGTGAATAAGAAGATCCTTTAAGATACTATTTCATTTCTGCATAACTCCTTGTTCGATATCCCCGGATTTTTCCTCCTTCGATATTTCTTCTTTTCCATTGGACAAAACAAAATTTCCACTAAGTATTTTTTTATAAGCGCCGGAAACCATGCCATATATTTGCGACACAAATACCAGAAAATTGTTGTGGCGTCACAAATTATTAACAATTTCCCAACTGTGTGTCGCAGGAGCAACAAAAAGACAGAAATAACATATAATGTAGAATCGTTACTCGCAGGATTTTTGGACTGAAACCGACTAACCTACATTCTGAAGCCAATTCGGAGTGTTTGATAACATAAACTTTTCTTCTCGCATATTTCTTCATTAAAACTTGTTTGTCAGTTTTTATTTCTTTAATTTTTTACTTCTTCCTATTTCAGCTTTGTTCACCCTAGAAAGCATTTCTCATAATATATAGAGCGAGAGGAACTATTTTTCCTGTGAGAATTTCTCTGTACTTCAGCTATACACTTTTTGTTTGATGTAATTTTTAACACGGTTCCGAAGAAAAACACAAATGGAAACACAAAGACATATATATAATAACTAATACTAATGAATTTTCCTACTTCTTAGCAAAGTACTATGGTCTACGGATGTAACGCTACATAATTATAAAAACATAGATGTATATGAAGAAGGAGTCTCCATAAATGTTAGGGTATACTGGAATATATGCATAAAACAAATAAAAAAGTGTTATAATTATTATTATGATGATGATGATGCGGTTGATGATGCAAAATATGTGTTCTGAATAGGCGTTGATGTTTCAGTCCTTTCCTGTATAGAGTATGGAATGGACCCAGCTATATTTATTTGATTACGGTTGGTCATGATATTAATACCGTTATTGTTCTGGCTGAGTAGGGGTTGGGAGCTCATATTGAATCTTTTGTGGTTATTTCTGTTGAAATCAGGTTGTCTCTGAATCTTGTTTAGACTCTGATTTTGATTATTATTCTGCTTTTGTTGTTGGTTTGGCAGTCTATATCTGTTTTCTTTGTTTTTATTGTTATTTGCAATGAATTTGTCATATTTAGTTTTCACATCCATCTCATGAATACATGTGCCTGTCAATTGGTTCCCAATAGTTAACCAACCCGGTCTGATGTTATGATCTCTACCGAATATTTCCAATTTTCTTGCATGTGGACCTACCAATCTTTCTATCATTCCATATAATTCATCAGGTTTTCTACTGGTTTCTCTGGTTGTAGATACTACCAAATCAATATCAATATGTTTATTGACCCATCTTGGATCACCTTTGATTCCAACCAGTAAATGTTCCTTTGAATGATTTAACCAGTGACCAGTTCTTCCAGTGACGATAGTTCTCCCCAATTGATTTGTTTTAATCCAAGAAATCTCATTGATAACTTTGTACCCCCAATTCATTAATGATTCTTTCCCTAATTCAATGGCACGACCTGTAACCCATAAGAATAAGACACCATCGTTTTGTAAATGATTTAATGGCAATTGTAGCAATTCAATGTCATTGCATGTACCATAGGGTAAGTTCATATGAATATTCCAAGCAGGATCGGCAATTACTACTGAAAATTTCCCAATAATGTTAAAATCAAATTTCCTAACATCGCATTTAATCCATTGCGGTGGTAATTGTTCCTTGACAGCCACTGATGAACAATTCCCGTGGGAATAGAATGGAATTTTGTAACCATTCTGTTCAATTTCATCATTTTTTTTCTTTGTTTCATTGGATATTTTGGTCAATAATGATTCTGGGATATATTGTAAATAATGCAGATATCTACAAGAATTCAATTTATGACAAGTATCCAAATATGAACAATCACCCAATGACAGATCAGTTTGTGGTTTTAAATTTGGAACATAATGAATATTATTTTGCAAACATTCAACGAATTCGGGATTTTCAATTTCATATTTCGATAATTTGGACCATTGCATGGAAATGATTTTATTGTTAACTATATACACTGTTGATGATAATATGGAGGAATGTTCGTGATTCATACATGACGGGATATAATTAGTTATTGGAGTAGATTCTTTGGCTCTTTCTCTACCTAATTGATATGATTGTGGTTCAGTTTCGAGAATATTATTCAATTTCGTTAATAAGACTTTATTTAATGGATTGTTTCTAATCGTTTTCATATCATCCATTTTTTCCATATCCAATAAGTCCATGAATTTATCGAAGGGTTGTGGTGACGATATCGGTGTTGGAAGTGGTGGTTGAGTTTTTAATTCTGAACTCTTTCGACTGTCAAACGAATCAGAGTTTTTATCTTTTCTTTCAAAATGCATATAATAAAGGATCTTTAACGGTACAACGTCAATGAACGTAATTGTATCAAACTCATGGGGGCTTGGGGCGTTCTCATTTTTAAATATTATCGAACCAGGAACAATAATTTCCACATCTTTCAACTCATTAATGAAATCGTTATATGTCATAACTTGGACGAGTGCATCAGAGTCCATATCTACTACTCTATCTCTGCTCATCAAATACAATGAGAATATATCTCTTATGTTACCGGATACAGGAACTTTGCACAATTCAACATGGTTCTCAATTAAAAAATGGATGAGATCTAGATTCATGTTTGTGTTACCGTCTCTATTCTATTGCTTTAAATGGTTGGAATTCAGTTCAGTTCTATTTGTTACTGTCTTGCTCATCCAATGGGGTACTTCTTCTATTCATAAGTGTTATCTATCTAATAGCTATTGTGGAAATGTTTTCCGGGATGAGTTCAACCACAATTGACTACAACAGCAAGAAGGAGTATGAACTACAAAGGAAAGAATAAGGGATAAAGAGGCAGATGAAGAGAATAAAATTGATCTGCATCACATGTATGACTAGCCCTGTTTGGCATGCCTGTTTATTATCCTATTCTTCTGGGGATCTCCTTGTTCAATGCACTTCAACAACAGAAGCAAACTTGAGAACGCATAAATACATAAAAGGATAGGTAAGGTATATATAAAATAAGTATAAAACAACTATAATACATGCAGATAACTATAATATAATGAATTATACAATCTTTACTGGCCAAGGCTTCTTTTTAAAACATTTGTGTGACGTCGTTCGAAACGATCAAGAAATCTTTGTATGTGTCTCACTTTATCTACAAAGTAAACTTCAACATATAAAACAAGAACAATACATATGTATGACACATTTCAAAACATAAAACACACAAGGCACCCACAGCAAAAGGATCCACGATTCCATCCGTGTATTTCTGCCTATATATATTATCATGTCAGCCACGTTTGCTTATGATACTCTGACAGCAGCTAAACAACCACTTTTCGAAGAAAGCTTCGATAATTCATCATCATATACACCGCGAGTTTCCTACCATTTCAATCCAAAAGTTTCAAACTATCATTATGGTGTAAAACATCCGATGAAGCCCTTCCGCTTGATGCTAACAGATCATCTTGTATCTTCATATGGTCTCCATAAGATAATGGATCTTTATGAAACTAGACCCGCTACAAATGAAGAAATGGTTCAATTTCATTCAGAAGATTATTTAGACTTCTTATCAAAAGTGACTCCTGAAAATCTATCTAAAATGCCAAGAGGTACATTAGAAAAATTCAATATTGGTGATGATTGCCCCATTTTCCAAAATTTATACGATTATAGTACACTATATACAGGTGCTTCATTGGACGCTACGAGGAAATTAATTAATGATCAATCTGATATCGCTATAAATTGGTCAGGTGGGTTACATCATGCTAAGAAGAATAATCCATCTGGGTTTTGTTATATTAATGACATTGTTCTTTCCATTGTTAATTTGTTAAGGTATCATCCACGAGTTTTATATATTGATATTGATTTACATCATGGTGATGGTGTTCAAGAAGCATTTTATACTACCGATAGAGTTTTCACCATTTCTTTCCATAAATTTAATGGAGAATTCTTCCCCGGAACAGGTGATTATGATGAAACTGGGTGCGCAAAGGGGAAACATTTCGCAATGAATGTTCCATTAGAAGATGGGATTGATGATGATTCTTATATTAATCTTTTCAAATCAATTATGGATCCTTTGATTACTTCATACAAACCCACTGTTATTGTTCAACAATGTGGCGCAGACTCTTTGGGACATGATCGTTTAGGTTGTTTTAATTTGAATATAAAGGGTCATGGAGAATGTGTGAAATTTATTAAATCTTTTGGAATTCCAATGTTAGTTGTAGGTGGTGGCGGTTATACTCCAAGAAATGTTTCTAGATTGTGGACGTACGAAACTGGGATTTTAAATAATGTTTTACTACCTAATGAATTACCTGAGGGAATACCGTTTAGGGATTCATTTGGTCCAGATTATTCATTGTATCCTGTATTAGATGACCTTTATGAAAATAAAAATAGTAAGAAATTCTTGGAAGATATCAGAATACGATGTTTGGAAAATATTAAGTATTTACAAGGTGCTCCTAGTGTAAGAATGGATGCGGAAGTTATACCGACGCAAGATATAACTGGGTTAACTGAGGATGAAGAAGATCTCATAAATGAACTAAATGAAGATGATCTATCTTGGCGATTGAAACAAATAGAGAAAGAAAACAGTCAATTAAATGAATTGATGTGATCCATCAAAACAGGATCGGATAGAAATAGATTACCTCTCATACGAAGTTTCGCATAGTAAATGAACATTCCATTACATATATATACTTTATTAAACACATACGTATATAACCTACATAATAACTTTAATATTCGTTCTTTTTCCTGCACTCTGTCGTTTTTCTCATTTATGGATGCGGTGGGCGCTCTGAGAAATAAGACGGTAACGGAACAGAATTGGAAATGAATTGGAAATATGTCCCCAATTCAAAAATAATTCTTGTTCGAAAAGCGTTATATGTTGACTACAACTACTACTACAATACTTGTAATCTTTCAATGAAGTCGATTTGATGAAATCATATGTATTTCTACTATTCCACTCTGTTCAAGACATTCAACAGTGATGTCTATAACGGTATCTCATCTACGGATCATAGCTCACATACTATTGATAGTTCTGATTCTTAATATATTTTATAAACTAGCTTTTAAATGTATACTACGGTTTATAACATATTCTATGGTATATCCAAATGATTTCGAAACTGGTAGGATTTTATGGTGGCAGAAAGTACCGGTTTTTGAACGACTAATATGGAAAATTATAGATTACGTTGAAGATGATTAAATAATGGAGATAATGCGGATGGGCATCATATAATCTATTTAAAAGCATATATAATTAGGCTATATATGCTAATATAATAAAAATCTAAACTCTTTCTTTCATAAAAGATACAATTATTCAGTAATATACAAGATAAGCTACTTATTTTGGTCAAGCTTATATTTTTAGCATTGTCATGATGTTTTTCAAATGTCATTATTGTTTAATTCGACTCCACCAACTGCCCAGATTTCTCTTTCATCTTCAAATCTGTCACTAAACATTGTTTCAGCATCACCACCTGCTGCTATTCTGTCTCTTTCAACAGTAGCTAATCTTTTACCAACTCTCTTAGTGAAATCACCAATAGATCTAAATTGAATACTTGTCCCAACGATCGTTGTTGTGGATGTTTCACCAGAAGATGTTAATGAAAACCATTCATTAAAAGTTTTCATATCTGGTTCTTCAACTAGCTTAAATAATGCAAGGTATGCCTTTTCAGCTGCTAATTTCACAGGAATGATTGGATCACGTAAACTACCAAATACTGATAAACCTAATACGGTGATGTATGGTTTAACACATTCATCAAATTTAAATCTTGCCATTGTACGAATTACAACCAATGCTACTCTTCTACAATCAGCTGAGTTACAAGTTGGTTGTAATGAAGCGGTTGCTAATACATCGATTAAATTCTTGATGTTTTCTTCACCAAGAGCAAATGGTGAAGAACTTTCATTCTTGGAGAATGGTGATTTTTTCTCATTTTCTAATAATAGCAATTTACCCGCAGCAATAATACCATTTTCTCCGAAATATGGATTGGTTGAGGAAATAGCATTTATAATGTATTTCACAAAAGAATCAATTAATTCAGGGTTGAAAATATGACCTGGAGCATCTTTTAAGAATGAATTTAATGTCAAAATAGCAAATTTACCAGATTCTTCGTTTAAATCAACAGATAATACCTTTTCTTCTAAAATCTTATGTGCTTCACTTGGTGATAAAATTTCAGATAATGAACCAATTAATTTAGCATAAGCAATAGCAAGTTTATCATTACTACTTAGCATTTCTTCTTCAACCAAATTAACAACATTATTCTTAGATGTTTCATTTAATTTATTACCTGCTTTAACAATAACTTCCAACAAAGCCTTTAACATAGCTGTCTTAACACCTTCATCTGTAGCTTGCTTTGCACCGGTAACTAATTCAACAACTAATGGATCAACACGAGGTTGGTATTCAATCAATGTACCAAGAGCCTTTGCTGCACGCAAACGCAAAGTTTCGTTACTTGGGTCCGATAACGATTTAACAAAAGTTCTTTGTAATTGTGGGATGAAGGGTCTTAAGAATTGAGGAATCTTAACAAATAAAATATTCAATGCAAATAAGATAGCAGCTTTAATATCACTACTGAATCTTTCACCAACAACACGGATTAAAGGACCTGTAATTACACTAACAAATGGTTTTAAGTTAGCAGATGGAGTCTTAGAAACAACATCAGCAATAGCTAAAGCTGAGGCTTCACGTTCATCACTAGAACCATACATTAAACCATGCAAGAAAATTGGTAAAACACAATTTGGACCCCTGGGTAATTTGAATGCCGCAAGATCTTCTCCCTGAGTACCAGTTAATGCTAAGGCTTGCTTTGCTGGTTTCACTAACTTTTCTAACATAGATTTATCTTGGGTCTTTAATAAAGCAGTCAAAGCGTTGAAGTTACCTTCTACAACTTCTGGATCATTATCGTCTAATGATAAAATAGCATATGAAACAAAATCTGGAACATAAATATCCAAATTTAATGTTGTATGTTCAAAGAAATTTGGTAGACGTTTTGAAATAACAGAACGCTTAGCTTTATCATCACTCTTCAACAATGACATAATTTGTTGCAATAATGGATGTAAACCTTCATCTTCATCAACAGATAGGAAAATCTTATCAAGAGTAGTTTCTAAGGAATGTTTAGTTTCTTCATCCGGATGGTCCGAAACAAGTGCATTGACTACAGCATTGACGATAGTAGATAAACGTTTGTATAAGGCCGAACCAGCCACTTCAGCTAAAGAACCAAGAGCAGATGCTCTGAAGGCGTCGATTGGTGAAGCCAACAATGTTGGGATTAAAATTGGGAAAATAACTTCGGATTTAGTAGACATAATATCTTGCAATCCAAGTAATGCGTATTCAGAATCATCTTCGGATTTTAGCATATGTAACAAGTATGGAATAATTTCATCCACAGCTAAATTGCCAACAACATTTTGGTAGGCATCAAATGCAGACGCAGCTGAGCTTCTGACACTTTCATCGACATCTATCAAAGTCTTACGAATAATATTGACAATGATATCTTGGAAAGTAGCTAATGATTCTCCCGATGAGGATTCGATCAACTCATGTAACGCAATACAGACACCTTGTCTAGAGTCAGAATTGGAGGATTCTTCCAATGATTCTTCCAATGTTGGTAACAATTGAGATAAAGCATTTCCACCAACACGACGAACTAAGTCACCAAGAGTTTGTGCGGCAATATTACGTAAGACGTTAGATGAAGAGGCCAAATGAGTGACAATAATACTTGTCAATGTTGGTAAGATTTCCTTAACAGCACGAGGAGTGTTTGGCACAAGGGCCTTCCAGATATCAACCGTGGTCGCTCTGACAATACCAGATGTATCGTTTCTACATACAAACAATGCTGCCAAAACTCTATCACGACGATCTTGACCTAAGACATCAACTAACTTCGTCGAGGTCTCAGTATTGTAATCTTCTTGTTCTTCGGTAAATTCATTTCTTGCAGAAATACCAGTAACTTGGAATAACAATTCACCAGTTAATTGAACGGAAGATAAACGGATACGATCATTCTCATCAAACATACCTCTTTCTAATTCTGGTAATAATAAGTCGATAGCTTTTGTAGCATAGTTTTTAACGATTAACTTACCAGCTTTTAAGGATGTGTCACGAATGTTCTCGTCATTATCAGCAAGCCCGGAAAGAATAGGTTGAATAATTTGATTAATGTATGGCGCAAATTGGGCACCGAAACAGATTGGGATAAACAACAATAATGGCATAAACCCTTCTCTAACATAAGCACGGAAATTAGTTACACCTGCCAAAATTGTTGGTAATAATTCATCCAACTTAGATAGACCCAACCCACTGATAACTTCCGCCAAAGCTTGAGCAGAACCTAGACGATCACCTGATTTCATTTCGTCACTTAATGTGTCTAACAAACGAGGAATTAAATCTGGGAATTGTTCTTCACCTAATCTTTCGACTAAGGCACCTAATGCGCGAGCAGCTGTGGCTCTTGTATTTGGAACTGGATCAACCATCGCGATTTTAACTTCATCAATCAGTTGTTGTAGATATGGAATCAAATCCTTAGTATCGACAAGAATTGCCATGTTACCAACGATTTTACATGCCTTCCTCTTTGTGTTCGCTGATCTATCGTGCATACCACGGTGGATAACGTGGATAATCAAAGCAAGAGATGGACCATCGATATAATGAACAAACTGGGTTTGAATTAATGCGTCCAAAGCATCCTCTGTGTATTTGGTTGGATCACCAATAGCTTGAAGTAAAACTGGAACTAGGTTCTGAATTTCAGGGTTTCTTATAACCTCACCGAATCTCTTCAATGACTCGTCAGCAGCCTTACGAACTTCTTTATGAGAATCATTCAAAACACCAACGATTTCTGGGACAATAGTAGACAACGAGCTGGATAATTGTGTTGGGTCCAGGTAAGCCATATTACCTAATAGTTCAACGGATCCTCGCTTCGTTCTCCATGATATTTCATCTAAGTTTGATACAGCAACTGGAATTAATTTCTTAACACCATAACTTGTAGTATGACCCATAATCGCTTTGGTAGCTTCTGCAGTTGCATTACGAACTTCGGGTACAGAATCACCCAAATTTTTTAGAATATTTGGTAAAACTTCGATAACATAAGGTTCGAAAAATTTCTTTAATGATTTGGATAGACATTCAAATGCTAATGCAACTGATTCACGTCTCTTCGATTCTTTCTTATCTTCAGCAGCTTCCATTAAGTTACGGATAATATCGAACTCACTTAATGCAGAGATACCGTACCCTTTAACTAACCCTGAAATGCCCCATGCAGCCCCTTTACGGACCCTGGCCGGACAGGTTGGATCCAAAAGCTTGTTCATCAAGTCTCTAATGTATCCCTCAACGTTGGATCTAAATTGGAAAACTAGGGGGGCAATACATTCAGAAACAGCTTCTTGAACATCTGATGATGGAGTATCTAGAGTTGCTAGTAATCTATCAATGATGATGTGGATTCTTGGATCATCTTTCTTCAAATGTCTAGCCAATGTACCATATAAAATAATGACATTTTCTTTAATAGAAGCAGGAATGTCTGATACTAGAGAATGTTCAAAGATTGGAATTAATTCTTCTGATTTATTGGCTCCATGTATAGTAATAACCTCGATACCTGCCTCTTTCATTTCTTGACGAACGAGCGGTTCTCTGTCACCCAAAGCTCCGCTTTCGACTAAGAATTTGATGGTATTAACGATGGAATCATCTTCTTCCGATAACCCAGCAGCCATTTCCTTAAGAGTAATTGCAACTGTACTTCTGTCTTGCCATGGATCTTTACGTTCAGCCGCACTTACGACAACTAAACCAAATTCATCTAATATAGCCTCTAGCGGTTTGCTTTTTTCTTCATAGAATCGAAGCAATACATTTAAGTGTTCTTGTAAAACAGAAGCTGAGTCCTTGGCTAAATACATAGAAGCGTAAGCATATGCCTTCGCAGTGAAAAGACGTAGACCACTATCATCTTGATTAAATAAAGTTAATAACTTTGTAATCAATTCATCATTGATTTTAAACTTGTTGAAATCCCAAATGAAGTCAGCTATTTCTTTGTTGGATTCATCAGATTCAAACCTACAGATAAAAATCTCTGGAGAAAATTCCATGAACGGCTCCAATTCAAATTCATTGTCTAAAGTTTCAAGAATTGTTGAACGAACGAATTGATTTGGTGATAAGAGATTTGATAAGATAATATCTAAATCATCTTGATTAGGAGAAACAGAAATACTCTGGCATAATGCATTAAAACAATCTTTGGCAATCTTAGCCTTGGAAGGTAATTTCAATAATGACAATAAGACGCTAATGATAGGTATTCTTGGAATTGATCTGTCTTCGAAAACATCTGCATGGACCGAGATGATTTCCATTGCCAGCAATAAATGTTCTTCTTCTTTATCTTCTTCCACAAATTCAGTTCTTGCCAATGGTTTATCCGCGTTTTTAATTGAAACACGTTTACCTTCTTCCAAAACATTAATCAAAAGAGGTAATAAATAAGTTAAACTGATGGAATCTAATGCTTTTTGGTTACAAACAAATTTAACTCTGAATAAAACTCTTGATAGAAGATCTTCTAATGGTTCCTCTAAGTAATTTTCAGGAATGTTTGTTACCTTGTGTACACGAAGAATAGCTAAACCGATAAAGAAACCCATTGTCTCCAATCGATCTGAAAAGTTATCGCTAAGGGCTAGGAAAGTATCGTTGATAGAAGTATTTACTAATTTGGATGAACTTGGCTCTTGAGCAAGTCTTAATAAATTATTAACAGCGACTGGATACCAGACTTGATTACCGTTATCCACTAAAGTTGATTCCTTACTCAATTGTTTGATTAATTTAACAGCACGATGCAACCGGACTTTGATGGAATTAATTCTTTTTCTAATCTCAGATTCTTTAGCCAATTGTTCATTGACTAAGGCTTGTTCTTCCTTTGTATACTTTCTAGCATTCTTTTTAGCTTGTTCTTTTCTAATACTTTGTTCCCATTTTAAAGTTTCGTAATCTTTGGTATTTTTGTCAGAAAGTTTATTAACCATCTTTTTATCTAAGATGTTCACAACCATAACATTTTCATTACCTTCCCAAATCTCGAAGTCTTCAGCAGTGAGACGTGGTAACTCGCCAACTGCTAAATCAGATTTAATTAAATCAGACAATAAGGGAGCAATAGCCGTTGGATTAATGAATGATGTATAAGCAGCAGCTTTAAAGGCACACTCAGAAAAGGGGGTATCTATATATTTAGCGTCATTTGTGATTGAAATAATTCTTTCGATAATTTGCTTAGCATGAGCAGCAACAATTGTTGCTGGATCTTGCTTAGCTTGAAGCACTAAACCTGCCCAACCGTTCTTAAGCTTGAAACCGGTGAATTGTGAGATAATTAATTGCGCAATAAGAACAGACGTTAAAACAGAAGCATCTTCGATTGGTTGAGAGATAGAGTTAAATATTGGTGCGATATATTTGAACGATATCATTCTCGCAGAAAGATCATCAGTTGTTTCATTTAAACATTTCTCTACAGCAGTAGCAATGGATAACCCAAGCAATTTAGGATGCCTTATAAATGAGTCGTGTAACAATTCTATCGAATGTAAACGATCAGTGGATGGTAAAGCAGTCGATAATGCTACTGTAACGAATGCATCACCCAAGGCAGATGATTCTGGAAGGGATTCGATCATGTTTTGTACTTTGTCCTGCAAGCCTTTATTACCTGAAGTATATGAAGCAGAAATATATTCTAGACATCCTAATAAACTCTTGTGATCATGTTTATGTAAATGCCCTAACGTCGATGTAACGAATTCTAAGCAATCAGTTTCGAACTCTCCAAGTAATGATGGAGATGCCTTTTTGGAATATTCGAGGAATATGGTAAACCAGCATTTCCTTATATTCAATGTCTTATCTTTGAATCCATTCCTTATGATTTTGTTCATATCATCTACAGCGGTGGGTAAGTTGAAATAATGTGTGAAAAAAGCAGATAGCATTAAACAGAGCGCATTTTCTTTACCTTCTTTAGTAATATACGTTGACAATCCTTGAACGATCTTTGTAGAGACGGTCTCAGAAGAGGTTGGAACTACCACAAGAATCTTGGACACTAGATATTTATAATCTGCATTCAAATTAGACTTGATATTCTTAAAGATTTCGTCAATGAATTTGAGTAAATTAGGTTCCTCCGTAGTTTCATCATTCAATGATTTTAATAGGGTGATTACTGAGTTTGATGAAAGTTCTCTGACAATTTCTTTTGAGCTTTTGAAAGATGAGAATGATTGGGACATTAATTTGGATGAAGTGAAAACCTTCAGCAAATTGATCTTCTTCGCGTCAACGCCAGAGTATAATTCGTTAGCAATTGCAAATCCTAATTCTGGAGCTCTTAAATTAGCCTTTTCCATATTAGGAACAAAATGTTCATTAAATAATGCTTCAGTTACAAATTCTTTCACAAAGGGTTTCAGTGATATTTCTAAAGTGAAGGCTGATGGTGGAACCTTAGCCAAAAGAATATCTTTGCCTAAGAAGGTACAATATTTCTCGACATATTTTTCCTTCAATAAATTATATAAAGCTGGTTGAGCAGAGAATAATTGCATTGAAGATTGAGTTAAGGCGCCCATTGCAATAACAATACCTGTTATTGGAAGTTTTTGTTTGGTATTCGATTCCAAAATATTTTGTAGAACAATTTCAAGAAATGGAACACCATTCTCTGTACTCTTGAAGCATTGAGTAAAAGTTTTTGTTGTTGATTGAAGAACACTTTCACGGATTCTCCTCCTATGTTGATTACGTTTGTTTTGTGCTTTCTTGATTCCTTCTTGGTTGTCTAAAACATTTTCGATACCAAAAGTCGTATAGGTATGAGCTTCTAACAATCTGCTTGCATATTCGGAAACTAAGGTAGGATCTGAAGAGATATCTTTGAGAAATGCATGAACCCAATCAAGAATATTTAAATAATCGGATACAGCCTTAGTACCTGGGTTCTTAGAGACTTGCGCTAAGATGAAAGTTGAATATTTTTCTAATAAACGTGGCTCGATTTTTAAGATAGATTGGAAAATCCTAGTGACCAATTCTTTGGACTGGGTATCTTGGTATGTCATGAAAGTCTTGAGTAAAATAACGGAAATTTGTGTTAATTGAGGTAATTCCAAGGTTTCTGAGTCAATGACCTTCTTCAGAGACTCTAAGAATGGGATCCTTCTTGACACCAGTGAATCATTACATCTTCTGTCAAGTAAAGGTGACAATTCCTCCCAGCTAACAGTAGAACTCATATTTTGCGTTCGGTGGAGATATACGTCCCTCTAGATGTGATCCTTTACCAGTTATAAGAACTCTGATAAGTAGGATTTATAGAGATTTATGCTTCTTTCGTTTCAACAAACACTACAACTAACTACTACGTAATCTCAAGATCTCAATTATCTTCAGAGCGACCTAACAACTAAAATTTTTCATTCAATCCGAGAAACTTCACGAACTTCTGGCCACCCCGTTGTATGGAAGCCGAAAAGTAAACAAAAAAGTTCAAATAATTCCCAAGCTTGGCGGCTAATTTTACATACAATCATAATAGCTAGTCTATAGAATGTTTATTTGGGCCTATATGAGACTACCATTTCTGGAATGGGGTCCAGACATCAACAACTTGGTTCTGTTCATCTAAAATAAAGTAGAAGTCAAACTGGCCCATCACGATACAGGCGTGCTGTGGTAATATTGCGACTTTAGAACCTAAGGGTAATAACTCTTGTTGTTCCCCCTTTGCATCGTACTTTTTCAAGATACCGTGTTCTTGTGAGACTCTATCTACATACCATTCAATATTTGGCCTCGTATCTTGCATTATACTACTTAGATCACGACATAGACCAAACCCTTTGTACGCTGAAGTTTCACGGGTCAAAGACATTACACCTGTATCCGTCAAGATTTCCATTCTTGATTCATATGAGGAAACAACCGTACCCAATACGGTGCCTGCGATATCGTCTAATTCAACACATTTTGTCGACACTTGTTGTAAGTCATACAAACAATAGTTACCGCAGTGGATCTCCAATGCACTTATCAATTCTTCTTTAATATATTCTATTAAAGCTCCATCTTCCAGTATTTGAAGGGAGTTTGAAGTTGGAGTGGCTCCCACGGAAAGTACTAATCCAGAGGGTTCTAACCCCGGCTCGATTGATAACGCTATTTTGGCAGCAGTATTGACTGCAACAATTTCCTCCTTTAAGAAATTGGCAGCTTCCTTCACAGAACGAGCTGAATAGCTATGTCCACAATGTGCATAAAACCCATAACAGTTTGCTATTTTTTGGATATCTGGAGAGAATAATCTTTTTAGAAGGTTTAAGAAATCTTTATTATCGGTAGGAATACCAGCACGATGTGTTCCCATATCGATTTTAACAAAAATTGACCATTTACTGTTGCTTGAAGGAGGTCCAAATCTGCGTAGGTTCTCAAGATGCTCAATATTGTCTACGAAAACCCTCAAATAATTGACCCTTTTTGAAAGATGTGATAGTTCTCGAATGTAACTAGGAACACATGCAGGTAGACTGAATGCAATATCTTTCACATAATCAAGATTCATTACTTCTTGGTAATCTAAAATCCCTTTCGCTTCCTTAATTGTGGAAACTAAAATAGAATTAGAACCTTTGCTGGAAGCAACACCATGTCCCAGTTGTTTAAAAGTACCTTGAGCTGTTTTGTGAGTCTTGACATGTGCTCGGAAAGAGATATGTTTTCCAACATTATCTTCTAACTTATGGATACTATTCAACATATTCCGACAATTGGATTTGAACTTTTTCTCATTAATAACAAAGCATGGTGTTGGTAAATTGTCGATTGTTGTCCCCTTATACTTTGAGAGGAGATCTGTCATTTTCGCTTCTGGCTTAAGATACAATGACTAGGAAAGAAATTAGGATTAGATATTAGAATGTTGAAGGTCAAGAACGGATAAAAAAACTAGTTCTCCCTGCATTCCCGATTAAATATATCGTAAAAGCGTCAGATCTATCTTCTGCTAATCTTTGCATTGTACGTATTGAAACTGACTGATAACGTTGCGGTATTTGAAGTTTCCGACTGGGCGAGGGACAGTTAGTAGGTAACCTCGACAATACACCAACAAAACAATGCGATAGTTTTCTCGAGCGTTCAATCGATCTAATAATTTATATATATATAGAGAACTGAATTATTCCATTGAAGGGACAATAAAATATGTGCACCGTTTCTTTGATATATATATAGCTTTTCAAGTGGTTACGTCATTATAAATTTAGATTTCGAAAAGTTTTAAAATAAGTTATAGCGAACCATTTAACGGTTTATTATACCGACTACATAACAACTCGTAAACATATTTATTGTAACCTAATTAGTTGGCTTATATAGACCAATACTGAATAAATTCTGAAGATCAATAACATTTAAATTTTTTATTCACTTTACATCATGCATTTCCTCTGAAATATTTAGCTCTTAAATTGTTGAAAAAGGGCTTTTGTCATGTAAAACTAAATAAAACTCTAAGGTGGGTAAATAGTTAGGTATTTACCTATTATAAACAATACCAAGGTCCAAGGGCCTAAGTATAGAGTATTATTAGCTGAATACAAGTTGTATCATGAGCATATATAATATGGAACACATTAAAGGGTATTATCTTCGTACATATGTGACACGCCGAGCTCGACCATCCTTCAGAACTACTAATAATAACTTTGCAACCGAGCTACTTCAGATATCGTACAAATCTTAGAACCATTTAGGTATTCACCTTATCACCTTATTATCCTATCTGCTTATTATATAAATAACTAGACAGAAACTAGACCTATATGTATTACACCTGAAAGTATTAATAGATAACCCTGAACTATCAATAAGAAGTAAATTACATCCAACACAAATAGTAACTCTATAACAGTCTCCTTTCTCAATTGGTTCTAGGTTTCTATGCTCACCGTCAACTACGAAATATATATTGCATTATTGGTAAATCGTCCTCCTTTCTGGAGTTAGCATTACAATGGATATATTCTATTTATTAACAGTATCTATTTTCAAATTGTTTTATTAATAAAGTCCCTTAGGAGCAATGAGACACGGAGAACCAACCAAGCAACATCTAGATGACTTATATTATTAAGTCTCTTACGTTGGCACTTCCTTATTCTCCTTTGCTACAGTAGTTGCTGTCACGTTTTTTGCGGCAATATCTTTGTCGATTGCCTGGATTTCTTGACTAAATTTCTTCTTCAAAACTTTTAATCCTTTAGAAATTTCCACACAGTCTAAACACCTTACCATCAATCTTATATCGTTCACCAAAACAACTGTCTTATATATCGATTTAATAATATAATCCACTGGTGGCAATGAGTTTCGACTAGCTAAATTCTCCAAAGTTAGCATACTGAAATCATTTTCAGGTTCTTCTCCTCTAAACGCTTTACTGCCTAAACTTGACCCGTATCTCGCAAATGTACCATAATTTTTCTTGGGACTTTGAATATTTGTATTATTATTTGTCTTGAATAAGGGATCAATGGAATCATCATGGTCTTCTCCCTTTTTAACCTTTCTTCTCATTTTATTCAAAGACAACATTGCTAATCCGGAGTCGTAATCATCTGAATCAGATCGTGTTTCTTTGGGAAAGTTATCTTTTAGTTGGTTACTCTCCCTAGAAATAGTCTCTTTCTCACCTGAGTTCATTTCACTATCTTTAGTAGAATCAATCTTTGGTCCTTTATTTTCTGTGGAACTTTCCTGCTCAGTAGCGTCGTCATAATCGCTACTACTACTGCTACTACTGCTGGTTGTGCTTAAGGAAATGTCGTCAGTGATATTCAAATAGTCAGGTATATTTGACTTTGGGTCTACTGCGCTCTCTTTTCTGAACCCCCCAGATAGGGGACCAATATTCGTATTAAATTCTGGAAACGACGTAGGATCAATTTCTTTACTTAGACTGGATTTATTTTTTGGTCTTTGAGCGTAACCAGAGACGGACTGTCTACCAGGCTGTATATTTAATGACGGAGGAAACCCTAGCGAACCAACAGAATTATGACTATCCCTTGGACCTCCAGCGAATGCTGTAGGTACGTAATTTATAGAACTACTGATCCCGCTATCTCTATTCATAATTTTATCCAAATAATCAGCGGCATTGCTTTCGAAAGTACTTGTAGAATGGGTTCTAGATGCGTTTCTTACCAGATCAATGTCAAAATATCCATTATCTAAATTTTCTAAACATCTTTTCAGCCTTAACAGCTCTTTAAAATTTTCATTTTTCCTAAGGAATAGTTTCGTTTTCTCAGAGTTCCCTTCACAGTATATAAGAACTTTATTTTCAAACGTTTCTTTCAAGGCTTTACAAGTAACTGCCAAATTTTCTTCTTTCCTACCCACTATTGAATATAGTACTTCCGCCACCAAATTATAAAGTAATGGAAACTCATAAATTTTGGCCATTACCAACAAATCCAAAACAACTGGTGCGAGCATCCATTTATTGTTGACTTGACCAGTATAGAAGAATTCAGCAAATGCTCTTACAGTAGCTGTTGGCCATGGCATATACAACGATCTCGGAGTCAATAAAGGTTCAACTTCTAAGGTAACATTAGATGATCTGCTATTTAAGCTGTCTGTACATGATGTGACAGATAATCTTCCTCTTTCATCTGTAATTGAATTTCTTGATGTATCAATAGACTTGGAACCACTGCCAAACCTTGGAGGAAAGAATGAAGATTTTCTTTGTGAGGAAGAATCTCTCTCATCCTCATTTTCTTCATCTAACAATTGTCTATCTATGGAAGCATCTAGACTATCTGATGGACGAACTAGATCTGGTGTACTTGCACGTCTAAGAGAATTTCTTCTTGTTGGGAAATTACTGTTTCTAAAGTAGTCTCCGATTGAATTATTACGTCTGCCATTAGGCAATTTGCTTTCATGACCGGGAATTGGTGGTAATGGATCTATTGGAATACTTGCTTGAGGCGGTAAATTAATATTTAGGACGCCAAGGACAGGAGATTCGGTAAAACTTCCTGCCCTGCTTTGATTCATAGGATTACCCATTCTATCCGAAGAAGAACTAACATAAGAAATAGAACTACGTGTACTTGTAGGTACTCTCAGTGGTGATTGTTGTGGAACTGTTGAACTGTTTCTTCTCTCTATGTAAGATAATGTAGGGTGTGATGAACGACGATGGGCGTCTGATGATAAAACTTTCAACATATCTCTATCAGGGATACCTAGAAGTGATGATCTCCTCTTTTGTGGATTGGCTTCATAATCATTTGAAGAGTATCCTTGAGTTCTTAGCTGGGCTGAGCTCGTTCCGTTTTTTTCTTGGAAAGGAACTCTAAAAACCATACCACCAGATGAACTTGTTGTAGACCCAGTAGTTGCTTGTGAGTAACGTGATTCGGTAGTTGGATTTTTGGTCAATGCATATGAGGATATGGGATCATCGTCCTCCTCCTTTCGATAATAATTTCGGGGTTCCTCCGCTGTGGTTTCTGTAGTTGAGGTACCCTTGGAAGGTGTCTCACCTTTAGATATATGTGATGGTTCGGAAGTTCCGGTATTCTTGGTACCCGCGGTTCCAAGATTGTTTGTTGTTGGCCCTAAAATACTTGATTTCCTTGTATATGGCCATTGAACCGATGAACGGTTAAAATAATTCTCTAAGGATCCAGAAGAAGATAATCTTGATTCTGTTTGGAAATCTTTCGAGCCTGATTTTGAATTCCTTGATGAGATCTTAATTAGAGTTGACTGGTTGCCAGTAGTTTCGTAGTCTGCACATACCTGGGCATAACTTCGGGATAGAAGCATATCAAAATAACGACCCCATCTTCTTCTAAGTAGATATAAAGGTATACCTATCGAGTCCCCTTCAGAAGTAATAAATTCAAAATCGGATAAAGGTTTCCCAAAAATCTCTAAAGCATCTTTCCCTAAAACCATAGCATAGGGTGGAAAGACTGACTTTATTATGTTTTTATCTAAAGGAGGAGCAATATAATGAATATAGCTTTCGAATTGAGAAGTGGCACTAAATGTAAAACTTAACTTTCTGAAAGGTTGATCATCATCGTTAAACTCTGTCGTTTCATTCTCTTTGGTTGATGAGGGTAAGGGCGTTGCCAATAGATTTCGCAAACCGGGCTGCAATGCTTTATTATAAACGTTGATAATTGGAAGACCAAAAGTGGACAAGTAATCAAATCTCTGAACTGTCGGTGAACAGGAATCGTCATTCTTTGTCCCCAACATTATGGCTTGATGATGTGATTTCCAGACGAAAATCTTCCAAAATCGATGGGTATATTCGTCACAGTCAGGACAATAGATCCCTAGTCTAGTCCATTTACCTGATGGTATATCGTAAACAAAACAATAAAAATCCAATGCGTTAGTTCCGGAATAAAATCCACCTATAATAATACTATATCCAAAATAATCCCCCGTGGGATATTGTAAATTAAATGGCCGTTTGAGTAGAGAACCTGTTTGTGCTTCATTGTAATCCATTCGTATACCCTTTGCCTCTGTAATCAATGGTAAAATGACAATAGGGGAGCTAAAGTTTTCTGTTCCAGACGAATCTATTGTTCCCTGTCCCTCAAGATTGTCTTCGGTATCAGAGGTGACATTCTGGAAATTCGGTGAATAATATGCTAGTGCAGGTATCTTTGCCTCGTTATTATCGACCAGAACAGTGAAATTTACATCATCATTTAAGGAAACATCTACACCATCAATGTTCGAACGAACGTCTAATGGATCTTTCGGAATACTATCGGATTGCCAGCAATTCTGAGTTATATTGAAGATATCAATTTTATGAATGGGTTGATCCAGGTTGTTTAAGCCACCGACGATAACTAGTTTAGTATCTCTTTTATCATTGTTTTCATTTTTAACATGCATGGTATGATTGAATCTCCTTGCTATTCTAGGATCTTTACTCAATAATATCCATGTCTTTGTTCTTAAATCCAATTTCCATAATTCATTTGTTGCAATAAGTTCATATCCATTCTGTGGAGAAACAATTAAGCCACCAAATATATATAAACATGATTTGGAATAGCAAATTGAATGAAACAATCGTTCTTTCAATTGTGATTCTATAATAATATGCGTACTACCTACTTCACTATAAGTTTCATTTCCATCATTGTCATCGTCGTCTACGTCATTTGTATCATTATTATTGTCATTATTATCATTATCACTTTTTATGTTTTTTTGAATATTATTGCCGTTATCATTAGAATCGTCGTTATTGTTGTTATTACTTTCATTATCATCTACTTTTTGAAGGGTAGTCTCTACTCTATACCAAGTTCTTGATATGAGATCAAGGAAGAAGGTCTCTGAACTAATCCATTGATTCAAATTTTCAAAAGAAATCCCATTATTTTTCTCCTTTGAGAAATACAAAATGAGTTCCTTTTGTAATTGTAAAGAATTAATCTGACCCTCTAAATTCAAAGGAATCGTTAGCCCACCATGAACGAATATATTTGATCTTGCTAAGATTGTAGCTGCACCAGTACGGCATTCTAAAGATATTCTTTTCTTTGTTGGTTCATCTAGTAATTTCTGATTTGAAGTCAGTGTTGGTAATTGCAGAGGATAACATGTGCATGTTGATGGTTGAAGCAAGGGCATGCTTTTAAAAATATCGATGTATGTTGCTTTTGTTCTACACTGTTACGTATTTCTTGTTTCCTTTGAAGGGGCCGCGTTACTGTCCTTTGTTATATACGCCTATGATTCAAAGAGAATAGACCTTCTTTTTGTACGGAAGAAAAAGTAATATGGATTTAGAATATACCTTTAATAATTCTTGATGTTACTTTTTCTTTAACGATTGCTGGTATGTTCTTAAGTCTGGTTGTATAGATCATAGACCTCTATGTAGATAAAAATCATAGATAACCATAGTTAAAGATCAAAAACTACATGAATTTCAACATTCTTGGACGGCGGCGACTCCGATCCGTCCACACATACACATATAGAGAGGGAGAGGGAGAAAGGAAAACCATCTTCTTGCTTAATAATGATTAGCCCACAAGCCTCGTAAACGACACAGCCATGGATATATAATGACAGACATTCTCTCAATGTCGATATATATAACAGCTCTTTATGATCAATTGAATGAATAAAAAGTGGCAGAACAATATGGCTGTCTATACATACGTTTTATATAGTCTATATATTAATCACTCCAAGCCTTTCTCTATAGCATTGTAGATAACCATCCAAATCCTAGAAAACATAGTCCTAGAGGGAATATTTGAACAGCATCCTTACATTTAGTAACCAACGTAATAGCTGTAACAGACCATTTCAGACATACTGCCAAAAATAAAAGTTTCAGAATGGTCAATACTCTAATTATCCATGTATTATAATTGGCTTTCAAAAATAGAGGCAAGATGACTTGTGAAAGAAACGCATTGATCACTTGCGGGAAAAGACAGTACCCTGATAACGAAATGTATGAAATTAACGATATATTATCATACGGTTTTGTTAATCTTAAATGTAAAGCCATCACCAATAATATGAACCAACATGAGACGAAAATACTTGAGAATAAGGACTTTGCATGTGATACACAAAGAGAATAAAGTATAATAAAAGTCAATGGTGCCCAAAGATCACTATGACCTGATATATCAACATTACTTTCAATGGAATTGCCCGGTTCAGAGGTTGGTAATAAAGTTCTCGTAGGGAAATGTGGGTAAACCACTTGCTTTAACCTTGAATTTATCTCAGATACATCTCTCTTCAATGTCGTTAATACTGATTCATCTAGAGTCCCTCTCTTTATGGGATCAGATGGAGAGGCAAAAGGATTTGCAGTGCCGTTAGCATTAGCAATAGACGATGGACTTGGTCCAGTGCTACCATGATTAGTTGTTGTATCTGGTTCAATTACATCCGGCTCAATGATGGAATCCTCTGCTGCCATCTTTATTACGATTTAAATATTATTTCAAATGTTTGGCTGAATGGTCCCCTTATCTTTATATCTGGCTGACTCTATCTTTTGCCCCTAAACTTATTAATGTAGTCAAGGCTACGTATTCCTAAAAACGTGTAAATAACAGAGTTCTTTGTTCATATCCCTGAAAAAACTGATAAAATCTCTGTGTAGCGTTAATCTCGAAAAGGAAAGCTTATGTACATCTACGCATTAAGCAAAACAATGACCGGAAGAAGCAGCTGACGCAAATCAGGTAGAATAGACTCCATTGTCTGATCCCTTCCAAAATAATAAATCATTGACAAGATTATTATAAAAATTATATCATTACTTTATAAAAGTAGTAAAAAAATCAAAAAATACATACATATATAATAACATTCGTAACTTAGCAGATTTTGTTGTTTATCTTGTGGTTGGCAACTACTTTAAAGAGGATCAACTTAAGTCCTTCTGCATCCTTATCTCCAATTATTGTTTTATCAGGGTTGCTATAATTTTAGAATCTTGCGATCTATATTGTGTTGGGTTTTCTTCTGAAATTTATTATAATCTCACCTTGCGATTTCCAATACAAAGTCCTAACTGTACTCAAAGTCATATCATTGTCTAAAACCTGGTCTCTACAGAGCAATTCCAACCATATACTCGGATCTTGTTTAGCTTTCATTTCGGGGGTTTTCCCATCAAATCGATCAATTACATAAAGTTTTATCTTTTTCACTTTGATCATCCCTGGAGCAATTAGTTTAGCATTCGCGTCCGAAACTTTTGGTAGATCCGTACTGGCTAGGGTTTGCTCTTTACTTTTTCCAAACTTTAACCTATAATGGAATTGAGTATCGTTAGAGTTTCCTTTGCTGTCAGTAGATGTACCGTTTAAAGCTTCTTCACGATTACCAACCCATGGAGCTATAATAAAGTTAACCTTTGGTTGTTCAATTTCAACAATCTTAACATTTTTGAATAATGTCTTTGCAAACCAATAAGGTAGATTCCTTTCAAACTGTTCAAATATTTGACGCTTTCTAATTCCAGTGCCATATTCATCATGTTCGAACTCATCTTCTTCCAATAATACGTCGTCCTTGAAAACTCTTGACGAATCTACAAGCGCACTATCACCTAAATCAGAGCTATGATCTTTTGAATCATTGGCTCTGTCGTCGTCATAGTTGGTGCTACTGTTGCCTTCTCCAATCTTATGTTTATGAGGAGATCTTGAAGGAGGTAAATATGTTGAGAACAAAACTCTTCCTCCACAGGATCCATCGTTCCAACAATGAACTAGTATCAGAGACCCAGATTTTACTTGAATTAATGGACATGTGAGATCCTTTTCAATTTTTGATTCTAGACTTTTCTTCGATAATATTTTTAATGATGAACTATTACTATTGTTATACTCCTGAATATAGGCATTATGAATTTCATCCAATAAATCAGACATGAAATCCTCCTTCTTTCCAGCATTTGTGACAGCTATTGAAGACATCATTGGTGAGTTTATACTTGAAATTGAATTCATCCTTGAAGATTCTTCGTTTCTCAATTTCTCTAAGTTCGTATTGATTGGCCCCAATGCGAAATTGCTGACATTCTTATCAACACCATTTTCAGTTGAACTCTCTTGGTTCCACAACAATGGCTCAGTAGAAACATCTTTACTATTCTCTGAAGTGACAAATCCGCCATCAATATCAGACATATTTTCCTCAGGTGTATTCACGCCAATGAGGTTTTGCTTGGAATTGTTCTCTCTAAATGATTTGAATCTTCTAGATAACATATTATAATGACTACTGCTTGCTGATCTATCCATTGGAGAGGGCTGAACTATATCGAGAGGATCAACTGATTCAAGCGGATTCGTTGTAAGTGGAGGTGCCGAACCTGGAGGTTTCAATAAAAATTGATCTGTATTTGATATAGAAATATCCATACCTTTATTTTCCAGATTCCGTACTAGGGGAGTTCCTGGTACTGAGGCAAATGAGGAATCGTAACTATCAGCCAAGTTGGATGCTGAAGAGTTCAATTTTGAAAATACATTGTTTCTGTGCTTACCTATGGAATTTTTACTATTTTTCGCTGTATCCTTCTGATGGTGATGGATGCTTTTCTTTTTTGTAAGGATCCTCTTTCTTACTATTTCATCCTTTTGAGCCTCATAATTTAGAAATTCATTGAATAATGAGTTGATAACAATTTTTCCCAGGTTATATCGTTGTTCCGCATTTATTTCAATGTCATTAATTATTTCGTATTTTTCTAAAGCTGAACCATAAATTTCTGTGCTCAAGAATTTTTCATTGATCTTGACAAATAAAACACCCACTTTAACGGAGACTGTACACCAATGTGATAAAATTTCTTTGGAGGTGAATCGAATCACTATATCATCAAATGATCCCTCATTGGATGGAAACGTATTTAACAACTCACAAGAGACGATATCCCATCTTTGAACTTCACCTTTGGTATTTTCTGTTATCACATGTCTTCTGTTAGTTAACAATGAACTTCTTGTCAACGCAAAACCGCCTTTATTTATCGTCAATTTATTTACCCGTAGATTCAAAGAGTTCAAATTTGAGTCATCACAAAATGAAAAAAGTAAAGTATCTTGATCAATAAATTTCATGTCCAATACCCCACCATGTACCTTTTTCTTCTTCTTTTGATCGGTTGAAGATTGCTCACCGTTAGATTCTATATTCTTAGTGATTGTCTTACCATTTGTATCAGATCGTTTGTACTGTCCTGGATTAAAATAAGAAGTAAATTTCACCTCTTTATGATAAACGTTCAATATATCGTCATTCTGAATTAAATCAAAGTCTAACTTAGAGATTCTTCCCATTGAATCACCTATAACTATATCATATAATGAGGAACCTTCAATACACCAAATTGAACAATCCCATTTCCATGATCCGATTCTTGTTGGTTTATAAACATTTTCTGCATTTACGTTTCGTACAGAAGGTACCAGATCCCATAAGTTAATTATACCATCGGATGCAGTTGTAAGCAATTTTGTCGAATTTTCTAGTAATTTAATTACTTTAATATTTGTAGAATGAACGTGTTTCAATCTCTTGACTTCAATTTTATCTTGACATGAATACAATACGATATTCCCATCTGCATCGCCAACGACCAGATCAAATGGTAGATTAGAAGTATCGTTTTGAACGGATACCATTGTATAAATAGACCCTGTATCATCTTGTGTATTTGCATTATCAAAAACGTGAATTAATGAGATTTCAGAGAATTCAAATCCGAATAATTTCCATATTTTAATTTTCTTGTCCAGACCAGCAGTGGCGAACCAAAATTCTGAATCATCATTGGACATAGATAATAGTGGCACGATACATTTAATATAATCATCATGACTACCAACAATTTTCATATTCCATGAATCAGGGTCTCCATTATAGAAAATCTCAAATAAAACAATTGAAAAATCATGACTAACACTAATGAATTTTGTAGTTCCAGGAATTCTTACCAAATCAGTAACCCAGTCACTATGAACTTGTAACCTTTTCTTTGTTTTCCCTTGTTCTTTATCATTAGCATTTATGATAATGGAACCATCTCTACCACCTGTGAGGAATAAATTCAAATCAGGACATGTATAAATTTTACTAATTGGTAAAATATGGGAGTTTTTATGTTCTGTATCGGTTTGTGGAGAGATTAGACCATAACTTACAGTCAATTGCTTCATTTTTTTTTCTACGTGAGGTTTTCGTACGTGATATTTCTTCTCCCCTTTAACGTTGTACTCTAGAATAGTGAGAAGCCTGTTGAAAATTCAAAAGATCAAATGAATGTAGGTAGAGATATGAATTAATGACTGATGAAGGTTTAAATATTCCGGACTTCTTTTGATTTCTTTTGTGTTCGGAAGAATATGAATATAGCCCTTGTGGTTTTTTACTACCATTCGATTATGTCTTTGTTCCTATTGTATTATTCCTCTTTCTCTCCTCTGTATTTTCCCCGTACAGAATGTTTTCCATACGCGATATAATTTTTCAACAAGAAACAAACACGACAAAATGATCCCAAACGATTAAAATGGATCAGATTTGGAACATATATCTACGACAACTAGAACTAGTTTAGTAATTGAAGGATTATTCTATCGATTGGAACTTTTCAATGGATCAACAGAAACAAACTGAACGCCTGAAAGCCGAGCTTTGGTGCGCTGTGGATAAACAAGTGAAGGAACTTGTACCGTCATTAAATGTTAAAGGGAATATCACGTATAGTCCTAAGTTCATTAATGCCCTAATGTCGTTAACTTATTTACAATTGACAGATATTGGTACTGATTTAGAATTGTTTGCTAATCATGCGGGCAGGGGAACCATTACGCGGGACGATTTAATGTTATTATTAAGGAAGACACCATTACTACAAGAAATGGTGTCAAACTTGAATATGAACTCGTTGGAACAATAGTTCGATAAACGAGTGTTTCAGTTATGAACTAACAAATCAAAAATCAAATAAAAAAGAAGGGACTTTTTGGCATATTAAAACGGAGGCATATACATATAAGTAGAGATTTATAAATGAAAATGTATCTCGCATATAAAAAAAAAAATTTACTGAGGCGATGAAATGAATGCGGGATTAGCAACTTTTTATAACGATATTAGTTAAAGAAGCATTAAACTTAAGTTCACTCATTAATATGAATGATCTCGTTAACCTTTAATGCCGTTGGATTGACAGCTTCTGTCGTGCCTGCCTGGATCACTGTGATAGGCAGTTGGAATAATTTTCTACCAACGAAACCCGAAACTTGTCTAACATCAAATCTAGTTCCTTCATTAGATCCGATAATGGAAACTGATTTAGTTACTTGAGTAAACACATCAGAAATACATTTCAAGTCATGAGGTTTCAAATCTTGAGATTCTTGACCAGTTAGAATCAAAGTTCCATTTTTCCTTGAGACTACCAAACAATCAATTATCATACTCTCAATTGCATCCTTTCCGGTTTGGAATTCATTACAATCAACAACAATACTGTGAACACCTTCTCCATCAGTGGCATCCATAGTCTGGAATACCCAATCTTCTTCACCAGTTAGAAATAGTTCACCACCAGCTTCTAGAAATTTCTCTTTCAAATCATCTGTATTGGCAACATGGTTACTCAGGACATCATGAAATAATACCAAGGCAACTCTTAACCCTCTTAGGGCAGCCAAGCGGACTCCAACTAGTGCAGAGGTGATATTATCAACGTTGTCAGTTAAGGCAGGGATTAGAACCCATTTGCCCGGTCTCAATTGAGAACGAGGTTGATTGAGAGCATGATTCCAACCAATAGCGTTAACATTCAACACAGTTAATAATTTAACTAAATAATCGTGATTATGTGATAATGAGATTGAATTGAAGGGGATTCTGAATAGAACATTTGTTGTATTAGTAAAATTAAAATTCTCATCAAGCTTCAATTTCAAATTATTGATCGATAAAATGATTAAATCATTTATTTCCCAAATGGGATGAACACCAATTCTCTTAGAGATGATTCTTGCGATAGTGTATCTGTTATTTATGTAAATTATTTTGATTTTTAATTGGTAGTGTGTTTCTGGATAGGTATCAATTTCATTTAATGATAATGTTGATATATTTTGTGATCCACTACTGTTTTGAATGTCATTATATCTTGGAAGTAATTCTGAGGATTTTGTCATTTGTTTCAGATTTTTGAACTTTAGTTTCCGTATTATGAAATTTTTCAAATTTGTTATTAAGAGAAGAATTACTAGTAGTATTACTGAAATTAAGTAAAGAATCATTATAAAATTTATTGTTGGAAAGGTTTTTGGGAGTTCGCTATTTAAATTAAATGGTTCGGGGTAAAGTTGCGATAGAGCTGTTGCCTATAAAATTGAGGAAACAGAATGAGCTGATGAGTTTTTACCTAATCTTCAACTAATAGGAACGAAAAAGCGTCAGGCAATGGAAATAATTGGCACACATTTAGGTGGGGTAAAAAACATCGAGGATTTATAGGTTGATGCTTATATAATCTTTTTTTTTTTTTTTTTAATTCCCTTTGGAACCTTGACAACTGCGGATTAATAAAACACTTAAAAATCTTCAAAGAATTGGGTGCGTCTCGGTCACTATGGCAACGGGGCGGACGAATATCCGATTGTTTGATAATGCGGCGCAAAGAAATAATTACCCCCGGCTGGTATCAATCTACCGCGTTTACCTTAAAAGATATCTAATAGAGAACAAAAATATATTACATATCATAGGAAATCAGATAAATTAACTAGTGGTGTAACTAAAAATAATTGGATTAACAATAAACTAACTATATTGCTGGCCAGATAGACCAAAATGTGACATCAATTTTGAATAGTGACTTTGTCTTGTTTGGATAAGATGTGTCTTTTCTAGATTGTGACTGGGTAATTTAATGTGGGATTCCTAAGTCGTATGGCATACACCTAGAGGATATCCCTAAAGACTAACTCTGGGAGGGGAAATTTATAATCCCGGAAGAAGTTGGATAAGAATGGTCTTCTAAAATTTCTCATAGAGCCCCTTCATTTCTTCAAATGCTCGATCGATAAACAAGAAAGAAAGTATTTCTTAACCAAACAACTTACGTACGTTGATGTTCAAAATGCATTGTATAATTTCAAATTCTCTCCTACAACCCTAACCCCTAATCCATCCGTTACTTACGAAATGTGTTGTCATCGTTCGAAATCGTACAGATATACATATGTAAGGAAGTCAGCACCGTCCCGACGACAATGACACTTTAACAGTCTCCTATTCTGCTTAACACACTCGCGGCCGAAACTTCCTCGTCCGCTTTCACCCCTCGCCCCTACCTCTACCTCTACCTCTACCTCTATGGCTGACACTACGTGCCCCACGGGGATTCCTTGTTTTGTGGTTCCTGATTCCCTTTCTATTTACATTCTGCATTTTCAATTCAATTTATGTCATAAAGAACTATGCAATTCATTGTAAGTGTATGGAGGGATCCAGTAAGATATTAAATTATTTTGTCAAAAAACGACAGAATTTATGGGACTTCCCTTTTCACTTGAAAGGAGCTATTTTACAATTTATAAAACTTTATATAAATCATCATTCCCACTTCCTTATGGTGACACCGTATTTTGTTACTTTTTCGTCCAATCGATACTGTTCGTTCCAATAAGACAAGAAAGTATTCCTTTTATATCACTCTTATATATTCAATTCTGTAAATTCTGTACAAACCTATTCAAAGAATATCACATCAAACAAGAACTATCGAATAATAATTAATATAATTCACATCAATAACTAGAACACGTCCGAAGATAAAAGACTACCAAAAAAATGGCTACTGAAGATACAAGTTCATCTACTTCAGCCTTCGTTACATCACTAATAATCTATGGGATAATCGCACTAATATTCATCTGGTTATTCCTCACCTTGAGACCAAGAAATAGAAGAACCTACGAACCGAGAACTTTAACAGATATACAAACAATAAAAGAAGAAGAAAGAACGGATGAGGTACCTTCAGGTTATTTCCAATGGGTTCCATTCTTATTAGGGAAACCACATTCATTTTTAATTCAACATACTTCATTAGATGGTTATTTATTCTTACGTTATATTGGAATATTCGCAACAACTTCTTTATTACTATGTTTTATTTTATTCCCAATATTATTACCAGTCAATGCTACCAATGGTAACAATTTAAAAGGTTTTGAATTATTATCCTTTGCAAACGTTACCAATAAAAACAGATTTTTCGCTCATGTCTTCTTATCATGGATTGTTTTCGGTTTAATCACTTATATCATCTATAAAGAACTTTATTACTACATCATATTAAGACAAGCAGTTCAAACTTCTCCATTGTATGATGGGCTACTTTCTTCAAGAACAGTCATGATCACCGAATTAGATCCTTCCATTGCTCAAGAAGGTGAATTGGAGAAGAGATTTTCAAAAGCGGTTAATATAAATTTCGCCCATGATTTGTCTCATTTGGAAAAACACATCAATGAAAGAAGGAAAGTTTCCATGAAATTGGAATCTTCTTTAAATAAAGTCATTGATAAAGCAGTAAAACGATACTACAAATATAACGAAAAAAAGCCAGAAAAATTATTTGGTCCAGATAATAATAAACCGCAGGCAAATTTAGAAACATATGTTCCTTATTATAGCAGACCTTCTCACCGGATAAATACAAGATTCCCATTCTTCCCTTTTGGTGAAAAAGTTGATACAATCCATCATTGTACTGAGGAATTGGCTCAATTGAATGATAAAGTTCATACGCAACAGAGAAAATGGGATAAAAATGAAAAATTACCAGCAGCTTTCATTCAATTCGATACTCAGTTAGAAGCTCAAGAATGTTTCCAATCCATTGAAGGTTTGCTAGGTCCCAAATCATTTGGAAGAAAATTAATTAATTCTGTTCCAGAAGATATTAATTGGTCAAATATGAAGTTATCATCTGCTGAAAGAAAATCTAAAAGAATTTTAGCGAATTCTTTAATGGTTGCATTAATCATATTCTGGGCTATCCCAGTCGCAGTGGTAGGTTGTATTTCAAATATAAATTTCTTAACTGAAAAAGTACCATTCTTAAAATTCATCAACAATTTACCTAATTTTTTGATGGGATTAATCACTGGTATTTTACCAACTTTAATGTTAGCAGTCTTAATGTCTTTATTACCACCATTCATCAAAATGGCAGGTACTTTAAGTGGCTGTTTGACCAAACTGGAGACTGATCAATATTGCCAAAAATGGTATTATGCATTCCAAGTTATTCAAGTATTTATTGTGACTACATTGGCTTCTTCCGCTTCTGCAACTGTAGAGGCAATCATAAGAGATCCGAGTTCAGCAATGACTTTATTAGCAAATAATTTACCAAAGGCATCCAATTTCTACATTGCATATTTCCTATTACAAGGACTAACAGTGCCATCAGGATCGTTACTACAGGCTCTTAACTTAGTATTACAAAATACAATGGGAAGGATTTTAGATTCTACTCCAAGACAAAAATGGAAACGTTATAACACATTATCTAAACCTGATATGGGGGTAATTTATCCAACGATGGAAATACTAGTCTGTATCTATATCTCATATTCAATTATCGCCCCATTACTTCTAGTCTTCAGTACCATCGCTTTATTCCTAATGTACATTGCATACTTGTACAACTTGAATTTTGTTCTTGGATTCTCACCAGATTTTAGAGGTAGAAACTATCCTCGTGCCCTCTTCCAAGTCTTTGTGGGTATTTACTTATCAGAAGTTTGTCTTGTTGGTTTATTCATAATGGCAAAGACATGGGGACCTTTGGTTTTAGAATGCTTCTGGATAGTCGTTACTGCTTTGGCTCATATTTATATGAAAAGAAAATTCCTACCATTAATTGACGCAGTTCCATTAAGTGTTATCCATTACGCCAGAGGTGAACCAAATTATCACTACCCAAGCGAAGATTTAGGATTGAAAGAAGTTCAAGATATTGGAAAAGTTGCAAAGGAAAAAGTTGATGCTGGAGAATTTACTGGTGTCATTAGACCTGCTACACATGCTGATTTAAAGAGAGCTAATTTATTACGCGATGATGATCAAGAGGAGAGCTCCTCTACAAAATCTAGTACCTCCTCGGATCCAAATGCAACAATGAAAAATTATAATCCATCTGAGTATACAAGTGGTAGTTCATCTAAAAAAATGAGTGTTGGCGGTAATGACACATTGAAATTACAAAATACCTCTACGTTCGTTGAAGATGAGGAAGGTAAATTCAGAAAGTACCATTATGATGATGTAAAAGGTTTGAAGGATTTGAATAGGGGGAATAATGATCGCTCAGCTCCGGATGGAGTGCTGGCCGTTGCAGATTACGGTAACATGTATGGGGATGTTGGTGCAGTGAAAAATGCTCCTGAAGCATTCCCTCCAAATATAACGGAAGATGTTTCCTTCTTTGGTAGAATTAGAAATTTCTTTAATCCAAAGAATAGTTACCCATTTGAAAAAGTTAGAACTAGATTACCTCACGTTTACAACACTACAGTGGAGTATGATCAAGAATATTTGACCTCAGCGTATACAGATCCGATTGTCAATGAAAAAGATCCAATTATTTGGATATGCAAGGACCCAATGGGTGTTTCTAAACAACAAATTGAAGAAGCCGAAGATAGCGGTGCTAAAATAAGCCATGATTTCGCAGAATATAATGAGAAAGGTAAATCAACATTTACTTTTAACCCACCAGATTATGAACCTCCTGTGAAAAAGTAGTACATAACAAACGTATTCTTTGCCTCCCCCCAAGATCACGTTAAAAGAAAAGTAGTATTGTATAATCGAGTTAGTTTTTTTAATACCAGATTAAAAATAATAATAATAATGTTTAAATATCACTCTATCGTCTTAAATAAAAACGTACCATTCAAAAACACGTATCTTTTTATCGAACACAATTTGTTTTGCAAACATGAATCATGTTAATGTTAATCTTAAGGTTCGCGTCAAGTTTTCGTAACGTTATTTATCGGTATAAAATTGGGTGTCGCGATTATCAAATAATTCGAGACGGAGAGATGGATTAGTTAAGGGTTGCACATGCTACGTAATAGATACTTTCTATACATAACCATTAAATACAATATTATATACTTGTTTTTGATACTAGATTAGTTTACCACAATATTAGAAATACCCATATGTGCGAGCAAACACCAATGGAAGAAAAATTGCCCGAAGTGTCTTGGCCAACTGGTAAGCAATATTATATTGATAATGGGTTTGGGCTTGTAGCCGTCAATCCGAAAGCTTTGACACCTTATTTCCTTTTGAAAGCCTTCCCAAAAGCTAGGATTATTAGTAATACTAGAGATTATATTTTTCCGAGAGAAATTGGTTTAGAGTTCGACGAATTAAGAAGAGTATTGGCTGGTAACATTGCAATTTCATTCAAAGTAAGTGATAGATACTTAAAGTATCAAAGCCAAAAATTCGACTCTAATAATGCGGAACCTGTTACCATCAATGATGCACAGGTTGGAGGCCAAAAAATTTATGCTTTTTACGATAAAGGAAAATACAATGAATTCAATCTAGCTAGCGTAACTCCAAAAGATATCCTAGATGGAGAACCGATAGTAATGTCTATCCTTAATTGTAAGGTCGTCGACTCTTCAAAGATAGCACCTCATCGTGTTTTGTCAAATCCTGACTTTGCCACTCTTAAAAACGAATTGGAATCCCCAGCACCAACCTTAATCAAATTAACCAAAAAGTATCTAGAAGCTCAAGTAAAGATACCTGAAGTGAACAATATTGGTGAATCATCGTATCCAAACGCTTTGACACCTAATCACCTTTTGAAAACATTCTCAACTGGTAGGATTATTAGCAATACTAGAGAAACAGGATCAGTACCAAAAGAAATTGATCAGTTCGTAAAGCTTACGATTCCAGATGGTAAATCTATAGCCGCTTTTCCCTTAGAAGATGTGTCCATCGAAAAAATTTTAGATGTAATACCCAAAACCATAATGCTGCGAAACTATCCGAACGTGACTATGAGAAGCCAGAATGTTTATTCTGATCCTTTACCAGGATTTCAGGAGGTACGTATGTTACTCGCAGACAAGGCACCGAAGGAAATAGTCCTTTCTGCTAATTACTTGAAGCAAGAGGAAAAAACATTCAATGCAAGTTTACGTACTCCAGATATCATAATTTATCTAGGGGAACCTGCGCCACTCAAGGATATAAAGTTGAACACGTTATCACCAACTAAATGTCTAGAGCTTTTCCCAACTACTTTTCATTTAAGGACGAACAATGACACGTCCTTTCGTACATCAGCAGAGCTCACTCCAAATCCAGGTTATGACTTTCAAGATGTGAAGAAACTTTTTGCAAAACAAGGGGAGCACGTTGTGGCCTTAACCAAATGTTATCTGGAACAACAAAGTGCTCTTAATGAGGTCGAGAAACACGGCTCGTCTTTGAACTCCAGCAATAGTGGTTTCTACTTTATCCAAGGAAAAGCTCCTGCTATGTTCTGTTCATCAGATAAACTTGATCCAAGTTATTTGATGTCTCTTTCTGAAGAACTCATCGAAATCAGCAATTGTACCGGTAGCACACAGGCTAACTCATTATTCCGATACAATGTGACGCAAGATTTTGAAACTGTCCTACAGGAACTACTAAGTAAGAATTCGGTCACATTCGTATTATCAAAATCTTACTTATTAAAGCAAGCAACTAGGCTAGATAAAAATTGGAACGATATGCAGTATATCCAAACGGAGAACACCCATATATATATTTCAATGAAAGATGAAAGATTAGGGGCATACCCGGCTCGGAAAGCAACACCAGCTCTTCTCTTGGGTTTCTTTACTGAAATTTTTATTACTAATTCCTACCCAGACAAAGACAAAGAATTCACTAAATACCTTGCTGATGACTTTAATGATTTTAGTGTCGTGAAGAATATCTTATTAGAAGACAGATTTATTTCTTTTCAAATTTCCAGACAGTTCCTCAAAAACTGTTGTAAAAAGTCCATATCTAGTGAAGTCAAAGGAACAAAGGATTGCACTGCAGTTTCCTCAGTCAATAGCTCAAGTAACTACAACGAGGGCATCCAAGTGACAGACAATTCTATTGCTAAGAGGCAAATATTATTGAGTGAAGCAGCAATTGTACAATTAAATGCAACTATCCAAAAAACGATTAACTATATATCTAAAGGAGATGAAAAAGAAAGGGAAAGGTCTAGCTCAAAGAAAGTAAGTCTTTTCAACACAGAGTTGGAAACAGATGACGAAACACATGATTTCATATCTACTTTAAAAACAAGTGAAGACCTCAAAAAGGTTGTAAATGGGTACCCCAAATTTAAAGAATGGAGATATATAGGCGGAAAAGACGAATCCGAAATAGATGAACGATTTAGTAGTAAAGATAATATGATAGCACAAGTATCGATAAATCATGAACTGGAAAATATCAAAAAACCTGAGGAGTTCCTTAATAGTACAGCCTTAGAGGTAACTATGGAAAGAAGGTACAAAGATATAAAATTCACTTTGACAAACCGCGGGAAGTCTGATCTTCCTGGAAACTCAAAATTTGTCGTTCAATATTCCATTGAACACCATGGCGTTGCACACGTTGCTGACGTCACGTTAGATATGGGACCTCATAAACTTCTCATAGGAAGTAAGAAACATCTGCTCTGGTCTCCGCCTTGCCCAATACATAATGGTATTGTCGTTGATGTGGTCGAACTTTCGACTGAAGATGGTTTTGTATTTTATAGCGGTAAAGTACATGACAATAATTTTGAGTTGTCAACTCCAGCTCTCTCCTATGAGCACTTAGAGGTTAATGAACAGTATTATAATAGCTTAGAGAAAAGAAAACAGGTGAACTTGTTAGTAAGAGCAATGTATCAGAGGAATCTATTTCCATTGATACTTCAACAAGACAAACTTGGGAGGAATATGATCTGCTAAGTGAAAGTGACAATTAAGAATACAGTAAAATAATAAGTTACGTACCATAAATGAATAGTACTACGTAATCTTTATTTTAATCTAATTTCGTTTCTAAACGGTGTTTTTGCTAGTAAAAAAGTTAGGATATAATATACATATTATAACTGTTCAGAGTTGAATTTTAAAGCTATACTCAAATATATACCAAGTATGTGTCCAGTTTTCCAGAAAAAGTGCTCAAATATTTCTAGGTTTTTTTATGTTGTGTGAGATTGGATACCTTTGTGTCTTCAATATTAACAAAGTACAGTCCATCCTTCTTTAAAAGCCGGGCTTTTTCAAGAAAATGAAATTGATGCCAGAGTTGTTTTTTTCTAGCGTGAGCTCGAAAACTATACGATAACAATAACTTCTCCACCTCTGTCTGATAGCTCTACTATTCACTATTCTAAACCGATCCTACTGGATAGCTGCTGTATGACACATGTTGTTGCTTAGTGTTCATATAGTATATAGAGTGTATTCATAAGAATTAAGTTCATTACTGTCGCTCCTTAAGGGGCTACAAAACGAAACTAAAAATGTGAGTATTTTCGCTGGTATCGCCTTCTCTTTTCCCGATGCATCAAAATTTATGCCAAATGTGACACATTAATAAGGTGTGTCAAATCCTGGCGGATGCGTTTGCATGGACATTCGATTAATACATCAGGACATATCTCAGTTAAAGTAGGAGAGAGGAGAGTATAATTTCCATAGCATTAAAGATGTACACAATTGTATGAAGTTGTTACTAAAATTGGAGGACGCCAACGAATACTTTTTGGAGTGTCAAACTTATATAAGTAGCGATGGAATGATCATTCTTTAAAGTTTTCCTGGAATGTTGATTTTACTTGCTAACGTTGTTATTGTCAATAACACTTTTTGTATTGTGAAAGGAATCAATTGATTCAAACTGGCAAGATTTGAAAATCCCATCTAATACCTCCAGCATGTATTCCTTAAATAAGCTTACGACATTAACTTACAAAAACGTTACTGTTAATGCTAGTATCACAACGGAAGATTTTACCGAGCAAGAATTTAATCATGTGTTATTAAAGTGTTTTGGTTTAGTAGATGCTGTTCAGTCTAAGGATATTCAATGGCTAAGTGATCATGCTGAATGTGGAAAAATTGCCACAGCACATGATTTGGAGAAGCTACGTGTTGCTTTCGATCATGGTTTCATTACCATATCGGTATATGACAAACCTGTTGAAGGTACCTCTTCCTTAGAACCAGAAGAGTATGTCTCAGTTGATAAATATCCTCAAGAAGAGAAGAACTTGGAACTAGAGCAACAAGATGATGTTGTTGGGATACTAGATGATAAGGGAGTGAAGGAAATGGTCATAGTTCCAGATAATTCGAATTGTCAAATTGAATCTAATGAAACCAAAGAAATGGAACATGACCTCTTGGAAGACATTATTTCCAAAATGAATGTATTAACAAAAGTCATAAAAGGGAAACAAACTTCTAAAGATAGCGAGCTAACAGAGGAAACTTCTTCTATTACTTTGCCACTTACGTCCGATATCGATAAAGGTATGTATGATTTCTTTAAAACGAAGTGCAGTAGAGAAGCATTGAAGGATATCTACCAGATATATGAAAGGTATAAACCTTTGGAAGCTCTTGAGCTCCCTTCTATGTTAAAGGTTAGTGTAAAGCATTTTCCTGAGAAAAGAGAGATACGTTTTCTTATTACCAACTGTGGAACTACCCCATTGAAGGAGGACTGTCGTTTGAGGTACTGGAATGATGAAGCTTTAGGAGCAGGAGACTCATTGAGAGTATCATTACGCAAAATCGAGCCTGGATGTCCGGTGGTTTCTGTAGGACGTTACTCAAAGAAGAGGAGATATTTTGACAATCCTGGGAAAATCTATATGGCGATTAGACTTTCCGGCAGTGATTTAATCTGGCGAGCTGACGGCTCAGAAAACGAAGTTGTCTTTTACAACTTTACGAAAAAGGCGGGAACCGTTCCTTCTCACGGTATTTTTTAATGGTTTGCCAGTATAAGGTTTCCTTTGGGTTTGACACAATAAAAAGAATTTATCTAATTACGTATCCTCTAACCACTCGGAAAACAGTAAAATTTCGAATTATGTTACTATGTTTTATTTTTAGTATTTTGGAAGTACTGTCTTTTTTGTCATGACCTTTCTTGGATCCCTCAGTGTGAGTAAGAAATCAAGACGTGGAAAAGCTTACTGCGGCTGAGAGTCGCCAAAAGCATTATTGGATCTGTGTTCCCAAATGCTACGTTATTACTAAATAGCGTTTTTAATATATACTCTTATTTATGTGTATATTTTGTAGATAGACAATCTATAAAGAAGATATTAGCTGTCACGGTATTAGACTTATTAAACAGCTGGGCTTTATGGTGGGCTTAAATCAAATGAATTAGAGTCTTTGATCCCCGGGACTAAATACTTTAGAAACTTTAAAATATCTGTCCTCATTAAGTCTTGGAGTATAATTGTGTCTGGACCAAAGAAAAGCTACTATTTTTCCTTATTACCTGACAAGGAACACTACCATTTGAAGTACTGGAATGAAGTAGCATATGAAATTACGACTTATTGTAAGTACAAATTCCTGCCACCTGGCCACCAGGGTATTGGGGAAGATTATGGTAGGGTGTCCAAAAGGAAGGTTTTTTTGATTGAGGTAGGAGGTTGGAAATGACAACTTAGTCATAGTCTTGTCAACATGATCTGACTTGGAGAGATCAATAATGGACTGAAATGGTGTAATTTAATGGCGTCTCATCACGAATGTGACGCGTCAAAAGTTTGTCACTGTCACGAGAATACCGTTGGCATTTGAAAACTTCGTTGAGCTTGTGTTCTTTTGTTACCCGGTGGCCAATTTTCTTCCATGTGCAGAAAAGCCACTGGGAATCTGCATGGAATGTTAGGAAAGAAAGAAAAAAAGCTTCAAATCAAAAGGGTGTTTACCCTAACGGTGTTTTTCCAACCGAGGGCTGGGCTCCAGTAAATAAAAAAAAATAACAGGGAAGTTTTCTGTAGCCCTCTATTAAGCAGGACTTATCCAAACGATATTGTGATATATAAAAAGAAGGTACAATAGAAAATCAAGAGGAGTTCAAGGATGTTTTCTTGTTGTAGTTGAGTTATTACTTTAATCCTGTAAGAGAATTGACTAAGCCCTATGTTTATTGAAGAAACGGAGCTTCCTGTCTGGGGGTCTCGAGATCTGCAATAATATTTTTCTAGCCCAAGAAAACTCCTTAGCCGAGGTGGCGTCGCACACAGAATTCTTCTTTTTTTCCCCTTCTCGCTTCCCCTGTCGTCGCTGCTTAAATATGTAAATGATCCCTGGAACAAGTTCCGAATATTTGCGAAAAAGAAGTCAGTTACCTCGCCTGGCGTCGCCTTGTCTGCATAATCACGGTTACGTACGCAACAGAAGAATAAACAGGACTCACCAAGGATATCTTTTTGCTTGACATGGAAACAACGAGATAATCTTGATAATCTGAACCTGTATAAGCAAAGTAATCATTCTATACACATAGGAAAGGAATCGTTCTTTATCATTCTGTATTTTCTGATAGTAGTTACTCTTACGTTCCTCAGAATTAATTGAAATATATACTAGGAGATCTCAAGGCATAATACTTTGCATTCCTTTGCTTGTGAGATCAGGGCAAGAACAAATATAAAAATTTAAGCTGAATTCAAAAAAAAATTCGTTTCTAATTTCAGGCATTCCCATTTCCTCTGGATCAATACTACAGCATTACTTACTCAATATCCATTGGTATATAAAGGAGAAAAGGACAGCATATCTAATTTAATAATAACAATAAAACCACTACTTTCTATTTCCGTTCAAGCCCAACTCAGTTGATATTTTTAACTCGTCAGGCTTACAACAACTTTCTCAAATATTTCAAGTTCAAAATGAATAGACAGCCGTCATACATGGTTGATACATTAGTCAAACATTTCTTCAATGAGAGAATTTTTCCAATTTTACCAATTGAATCCGGGTTTCCAAGTTATTTGGAAGTCGAGTCCGAACCGTCATACATATCATGTAGATCCGTTATCATGAATATAGCCATTTCTAAAGATTTGAATCCAATCGCTGAACAAACCATGAACTTAATTGAAACAATTTTGAAAAATGAATCCATCATCTCGCAAAATACAACTGAAAGTGCAATCCAATCAATACTTGCCTTATTAAGATTATTAAGTGATACAATGGAATATTTCTGGGATTATATAGAATCACACAATACAGAAAAATCTAAAAAATCAAAAGATGAACATTATGAAAAGAAGAAAAATTTATTCTCAGGCTCCATTATGGGTTATTCTGTAGGTAGATCTGGCTTCCATCAAAAACCTCCAAATTTACTCAATTCAGAATTAGCCCTCCGATTAATAAATCTTTGTTCAAAACTTAAATTTAATACAAGAACATTGGATGTATTACGAGATATGGCCTCTAATTTATACGGAGTTGATTCGTTGTTAAGTGCAACTGCATTAGTCAAATATCAAACATTCCTTAAACAAAAGAACAATCCAGAATATGCAAGAATGGTAGATATTACTCTAAGTCACATCTTAAGGTTCGTCGCTGCCTCTAATCCTAATGAATTCTTCAAATATATAAGAGCAAATATACAGGATCCATTAACGACCGCTTCAAAGAGTGAATTCCAAGTTGTCCAGCATTTTGAAATGCTTGGTTGTGCATATATAACAATAGATACTTTACCAAAATTTTTGAACATTGTAAAATTATTATTTCGAGGAATAAAACGAATTATTTTTACTTGTATGCTACTATTTTTTTCATCAAAATCATTGACTTTCTGGTACATGGCTAGACCAAATGAATATGTTCAATTATTCGATCTTTTAAAAAATGATCCTATGAAAACAAATGTATATACAAAGACACTCACAACTACAGTCAGCACATTATTTGACCAAATTTATTCTGACTTCGATGTTGCAAACATTCTTTCCTCATTGCAGCATCATACAGTACTGCAGAACAGTCAAACCACGAACACAGTAGGAACGGCAACGCAATCGGATACTTCTTCTACTAATTCCAATTCAAACTCTTCAATTCTTACAAATGATCCTTCTCTACCACAAGTTACAATACCGGCAACATCTTTACTTTCAAATGTTGATTCTGACTTTTTGAGAACTGCAGATGACTCTACACATCAACCTAGAACAGATCTACCTGCCGGAAAGAAGTCTGGTTTAGGTAACACCAAGGATACTTTACATTTGGAAAATATCTTAGAACTTTATACCTATTTCGATGACACTGAAATCTTACCACATACAGCAATACTACGATTTTTGATAACTTTAGTGGTGCTTGATACTGATACTTTTGTCGAGTTGAATTCTCAACATTTCGAATATCTTTCCGATCCGGAGAAAAATTTAAAGAATGTTTTAGTTCCTGAAGGTAAAGACAGCGACATAAATTCAAATATAAAACACATAACGTCTGGCCTAAAGAAATTGACTACACTACAATTATCGAAGAAAAAATCTGTTAAGTTTATGACATTATTAATTAAGAACCTAAATGGAGCACAAGCTGTTGCGAAAATACTATTACCAGATTCGTTAAGGGCAGCCATTTCGCTTGTATCAATCATGGCATCGGTTCATCTGATAAACAAAGAAATACCATCTGCCGTTTTCGCCAAGAGATTAATAAGTCTTTTAGGATCCAATCTGGAACTGGGAAGCCCTTGGAGTGTACCGCCAAACAAAACATTAGTAAATTGTCTTGATAGAAACAGCGTATCTAGAAACCACATACGATTGAAATTCTTTGCTGCTGCTCTTCAATTTGATCCAGACGCATTCTTAGCAAAACTAGGTATCACAGATGTGACATTACCGACTTTGAATCTCGAAGAACAAATATTTTATACTGAAGCCTTTAGAGTGTTTTTCCATTTACCAAGTACAGGTGACTTACGAAAAGAAATAGCTTACAAGACATCAGCTTTTTTCAAATCTTTGTTTTGTTCCGTTGCAGATATTTTACTTGAAGCATTCCCTTACTTTAATGACAAGATTTCGGATATTGTTTCCTCCATTTTAGACGGGACAATTTTGGATGAATTTGGGACAAGAAAATTATTTAGAGGTAGCACAACTTCGTTGGCAGCCTCTTTAAATTCAGCATCATCATATCAGCCATCTGAACGTTCTGTTTTAAGTCCGTCATCGTATGATGGAGACGCAGCCCAAGCTTTGTTCTTTTCACCTTCAATGCTTTCTAAAGCCTCAATATCACGTTCTAGTCCGACTAGTGCTTCACAAGATGATGATACTTCCACATCGACGTCTTCATTATCTTCTACTAATCATGGTAGCAGTAATACCCCATCAGCAATTGATCTACCATTTTCACATTTAATTACTCCAAGAACCCGTCCAGTAGGAAGTTCTGCAGTAAAGAATAGATTCCCTCCAGTTACATCGCTACTTAACTCTGAGAAATCTGTAACTACTGATTTGAGTCCTACAAGTAATCTTTCAGCATCTCTAATGACGTTGACAAACTCAACGCCTACTCCTACATTACAACCTTATAAACTAACTTCAAAATCCGGTCGACTAAGAAGATATTCTGAAGAAAGTACACACAGTGTGTCTATGTTAGAAACGCTTAACTTAGAAAGTCCCGTTTTCTTAACTTCAGTGGAATCTATGAATGCCAGAAAAATCATGATTAACATATTCAGTATATTCAAGAGGATGACTAATTATTTCATTTTACCGCATTCAAGGAATGCTAACCAACTATGGATCTCAAGTGATTTCAAGAATATTATCAAACCGATTTTTGTCGCTATCGTTGATTCTGACAGGAATTTACAATCAACCGCTAGAGCATTCATGGACGTATTAGTCAATTATATTAAGGAATTTAGCGCTGATACTTCAACAATTACAGTTAGTGGATATTTCCTAATTTGTAGCTATACAATCTCCTTATTTTCTATGGGGTTATTCGATTTGAATTTAGAAAGTCATAAGCGTGGTGTTTTATTGGATATCGTTCAAAACTTTCTAAAATTAAGGTCATATTTAGGAACTGTTGCAGAGAATACACACCATATGGATAATGTAGTTGAAGCTGAACGTACAACTTTCCCTCTTATCGTCGGTACCGTCGGTAGAGCATTATTTGTCTCATTACATACCGATGATCCTGTTATTCAGAAGAAGTTAAGGATTGCATTTGCTGAGTTCCTTACTGTGATCAAATTTCATCAAAAATATATTGGGCCGATTGATAAGAATTGGATCTTTAATCTTCCTTTCTTGGAAGCAATGTCAAAAGAGATCCCAAGAACCGCAGGAGCAGTGGCTGCTCAGCGTCATATCCGAACTAATATTTTAAAACATATTTTACAACCAGACTCAATTCTTCTTGATTCGATGAATGCCTTATTAAAAAAGTGGTATCATCTAGCACATTGTAATACGAGAACCCCTGAAGAAACTGCAAACTTTAGAAGTATTGCCGGAATAATTGCATCTGTTTCAGGACCATTCCTGGTTATTCAGAAGCAACAAGGAGAACAATATCCATATCTACTGGAATTTGCGACTGAGTTAAGGAAAGAAATGAATTATTTCATTGGAAAACAATGTGAATGGCTCAACAGTCCAGATTTACTCACAAGAGAAAACTCTCGTGAAATTTTAGGTGATGAACTGCATCCGCTTTCTTTTAAGTTGCTCTTTGATAATTTGAAATGTCATATTAGAGCTCTTTCAGATATTGACTTGACAAAACCAGAGGAAGAGTATAATTTTATTCTTTTACAACAGCTTATTGCAGTTTTAAGGTCAATTTTAAAACGTTCTGATGATCAAAAAATTATGGTTATTTTCTCAATCGATGTTATTGACGTTATCAGTCAATTAATGAGAATTATTAAGGGGATATCAAAATCCTCAAGGAAATATTATAGAGCGATTATTTATATGACTAAAGTGATTAAGGCCTTAGAATATTCAGAAAATAGTTTGGCACTCAAACATCATTACCATTTGAAAAATAAATGGTTGAAACTGATCATATCGTGGTTTAAATCAACAATTTCAAAGGAGTTGGATCTCGAGAACTTATCTAAACCACATAGAGAAGTGAATTTAAGAAGACGTGATCTAGACTTACTTTATATAGATACTGCCATTGAATCATCCATCGCAATTGCATACCTAACAGAAAACCTTCCATTAGAAATACCAGTCACAGCGTCTGAAGAAGAAGGGCGTAGATCTGAATCTGTCATTTATGGTAATTATTTCAATATTTTACTAAAAGGATTAGAAAAAAGTATGGAGTCGGATAAGTTCCCACCGTCATTAGCACACAAAATGTCCGTATTAAATGAAAATATCATTTTAGCCTTAAGTAACTTATCGAATGCAAATATTGAAGCAAGTTTACAATTTTCGGTACCAATGGGTTACTCTAAGAATAGGAATATCAAGAATGCATTCCTGAAAGTATTCACAAATAGTTTATCACAATATCCATTGGACAAAGGTAGATTTAAGAAAAGTAAACTATTTGGCATTGATAAACTATTACTTTATACTGTTAAATTTCCCCAATTAGTTGTCGCTGCCGGAAAAGTTTGTCCAGCTCATGAGTTAGATGCATATGCAGCTGTATTGATTAATGGTTTTGAAACAAGAAATGCGTCACACCTTTGTGTTTCCGAACTAATTAAAGATGAAATTGAACATGTATCTAGACCTATGGATATATTAAGAAGAAACAGTTGCGCGACCAGAGCACTATCATTACTATCAAGAACTAAGGGTAATGAATTTTTGATAAAGGCTTTGCGACCTGTTTTACAAAAAGTGTTAGAAAATAAAGACTTCTTTGAAGTAGAGAAATTGGACCCAAATGATCCAGAGGCAGCATTACAAGTTGCATTATTTGAAAAGTACATGACAGATCTGTTGGCCTCAATTACAGAAGCATTGCCTTATTTCCCCCCTGAGTTTTTTTATATTTGTCAAACTATTTATACTGCAACGAAAAAGAAGTTCCCTGATTATGCATACATTGCAGCCGGTTCATTTGTTTTTCTTAGACTGATTTGTCCAGCACTAGTTAGCCCTGAATCCGAGAACATTATAGAGATCTCAAATTCCGACGAAAAAAGACCATTCATTTCTTTAGCAAAGGTAATCCAAAATATTGCAAATGGTTCGGATAACTTGATTAAATGGCCATCCTTGGCGAATAAATCAGAGTTCCTGAAAAAATGCAGTGACCATATCTTCCAATTTCTGGTAGAAACATGCAGAACAGACCGCGAAATAAATATCGTTGTTCGTACAGATCCGGAGCCAATACCCTTCGATTTTGATTTCCTCCATCGTTTCTTATACATGAAAGGTTTCGAAATTAGAAAGGTTTTATTAGATGGTCTGCGATCATTGGATGATTGTGTTTTCTTTAGAAGCACATTTTTATTAGTCGATAAGCTATTGGGGGATGCTGGGCCTCCCGAAATGAAGTACAGCAACGAAATACCTCCATTTATAAGAGAACATATTGATGAATATCCCCAATTATATGAGTTTATGAGTAGACATGCATTTAAAAAGCGGCCAACGAACGATGACTTTTTATTTGTCCATGAATCGATGTCAAACGACGGTATTCCTATCATTACATTAATGCTTAAAAAATTCAAAACAAATGGAATCGGCGTAGAAGATGTTGCATTTAAATTCATCCAGATTTACTCAAGAATATGGATAACTAAACATTGTCTCGTTTTGGATTGTACCGAATTTAGTGAATACGAATTGGATATTAAAAAATTGAATTCCTTACTATTCAATATTTTGCCGTCCTTTTCTGTACAGAATTGTATTAAAATATTCCTATTCAATGCAACTGAAGTATTTCTTAGGGCATGGCTAACTTATTGCGAGCAAGGAAGTCCATATTTAACGATGAAAACCCCCCATTGTTTTATTAATTCCAATACCGATGGTGAGTTAGTGAAGTCACTCGGTCTAACGGGCCAAGGTTTGAGCATACTGCAAGATATTCGTATATCTCTTAAGGATGTTACTCTTTACAACTCTGACACAAAGAAACCCGTCCCTATAGTGATGAAGATTGGGAATAAATATCTCCAAGTTTTGCAAGTAACACCGAAATTAATTAATAGTAAAACACTCGGGTCCTCTTTCGATGTAAAATTTAACCAAGTTTTCAGAATCAGTGAGATATCATCCGTGCATGTGTCGTCGACCACCGGTGCATCTAATGAATTTACAGTGAACTTTGTGGACGGAGCAAGTCTTATTTTCTATAGTCAAAAGTACTTGGAAATTGTAAAGATGTTTTACTACGCACAAATGAGACTATCAAATGAATATGGGGAAAATTTATACGAGCCGATTGGGGAGATAAAATCCACCGAAGAAGATAAACAAATACGTGATAATTACGAACTTATTGGTCATCTAATATTAGTAATTCTAGTAGGTCTTTACGATGATGACGATATAGTGAAAAATAATGCGTATAACTTAATGGCAACTAGTAGGAATGCTTTCAACTTGAATTTTGGGGCAAACTTCAGAGGTGCCACCGAAATATACGTTCCTAACGACACAACCACTTTTGTTACTATGGTATCAAAATCGCTAGCAGAATGCCATCCCGAATTAACTCCATATATATGCAAATATATTCTGAATGGATTAGAAACTGGGATCATCTTACATGAGCATGTACCGCAGACGATATGTGCCTGGTCTTACTGGATCCCAAACCTCTATGAACACATTTATTTATTAGATGATGAAGAAGGTCCCGATGTAATATCTCGTATATTGCGTACTCTGATCCGATTAACAGTTTCAGAGCCAGATTTTGCAACCGTGTATCACCGCCAAGTTTGGTCTCTACTGGGTGCGGACGGACGTTTAACCGCACCATTGGTAGAAGAAATCATTAATCATGCTTTAGAACGAGATTCTGAAGACCGTGATTGGAAGAAAACACTTTCATTACTTACTGGATTACCAACAGTCGAGGTTGCATGTACTATTGTACAAAGGTTAATGAAGTTGATAAAATCATTTTTACCATCACTGAGATTAGAAGCTTTGACGCAGAGTTGGTCTGAGTTGATGATTTTAGTAAAGGCAAGTAGTCATCTTTTCTTTGAAGCCCCATTCCTAGCAGAAATGTTTTTACCGGAGCTTTTGTTTATTGTTTCTTTACTAATTGATGTTGGGCCTCCTGAGATCCGTTCTAGTTTGCATGAGTTATTAATGAATGTCTGTCATTCGTTAACTATTAATGAGATACTACCTGAAGAGAACAGAAGGAATCTAGATGAAACTTTAACGGTCTTTTCAAGACAGAAAATGAAATTTATTTTTGGTTTTAGTCAAGATAAAGGTCGTTTATTACAAAATTTCAGTGCCTCATCGTTTTCAAGCAAATTTACCGTATTAGATTATTTCACGACAAATATTATGTTGGTTATGGATTATGCCTCTACAACTGAATCAGCTCAGTGGAAGACTAAATTCAAAAAATACTTAACTGATGCAGTTTTCCAAGACGAATCATTTTTGGCATCTAGAGCTATGATGATGCTTGGTATTATTGGTCAAACATACACATCAGAGATGTTTTGTAGAAGTTTACTTCAAGAGACGTTGAAAACAATTGCGCAACCTGTGGTTACTGATGAGTTGATCTTTTTGATAATTGCACAATTATTCACGTACAGCAAAGTGGTTCAAGGACTAGATCCATCACTTGACTTGATGACAGAAATGTTTTGGTTAACAACTGTGTTTATAGAATCACCACATGCAGCAATTTTCCAAGGGGGGCTAATCTTCATGACCAGTTGTTTAGACCGACTATACATGAATTATTTCAATACAAATAACTCGGGAAAGTCTTTGATTTCCCTACTCATAAATACTCGAGGGTTTGCGTCGCCATTACTAAAGGAATTAGAAACTATGAATGGAATCATTTGGAATGAGGAAAATTTTGTTCACATTTTGACCGCATATATAAAACGTGGATTAACAATCCCTTTCACCCGCAATACTGCAATAAGCACCCTTCATATGCTATTCAAGAATACTTATTTGGAACATAGAATATGTGCTACATCAAATGGACACCTAAATTATCTATATCTATTATTTCAAGTTTTAAATGCGGAAGAATTTTCACAAGTTTTAGAAGAGGTTGAATATGAAGATGAAATGATCGATTTGAATGATGTTAATAAAGTTCCTAAGAGCCTACTTGATTGGTTAAGTTCTGGTTGCTCCTCATCTTCCATTGCATTATACCAATCCGCCTTATTATTTAACGGGAATATATTAGATGAATCTTCGAAGTTAAGAACGATATTAGTTATTCGTTATTTATTACACAGGAATCCGAGATGTATCTTTAACTTCTATGTCATAATAAGTGACGAAATTCGTAAAGCTGCTTCGATGGAACACTTTTCTGATTGTGGGCCAGTTGCTTTTGATATTATCAGTTTGCTGGTGCTGCAACCTGAGTTCAATGATTTGGCAAAATACAATACAAGGACAGTCAATTATTTGAAAGAGAAAGGTCTCTATAAAATTAATATTACTGAAATTGCTGAGCATAATTTTAACGACTTAATGATGGGTTTAAGAGAAGATCCTGAACTTCTGCTGGAAAGAAAGAGACTTACCGTGATGATTTTGTCAAGAATGGCTTGTCATGTATAGAATTAGATTTTATTTGATAGAAATGCAATGCATAAACTTTTTTCTTAATGAATGTTCTACATAGATAGTCTGTCTATATATACTTCTCACATTGGCAACTCAGATGCTAGATAATAAGATAAAAGAGTTCTTTCCTAATCGTCGTTTTACCTAGACTCAAATCCAAACATAGTTTTATGATGATGTTCAAATTCTTTCTTGGAAACCTTGTATAAAAGCATTGTGGCTTGAGCATCCTGTACGGAGGAGTGTTCTCCTGTTTGGATCTCTAATTTCAACACTTCCTTAGTCAATTTTTTTAAGCTTGGCGACTTACCCTTAGCATATTTTTGTCTATACGGAAGATGTCTCGAGGTATCCCTAATCATTATCTTAGGATGGGATAATAGTAATGCCTCTAAATCATGTTTTACAGCGTGTCCCACTAGTATTCTTCCCTTCAAAATATCTGCAGTTTTCTTTTGAGCTTCTTTAAACGATATAGCATTTTTCATATGTTCTGATTTGATACCACTAACCCATGTTCTCCAGTCTGTAACTTTTTCTCTTGGTTTCACATATTCATCCATAATAACATGACCAAAAAAATTGACGATCGATATTCTTGCAAGAGCAGATTCTTTACCTTCCGGCCCCACACCTACAAATTCACAATCCATAGCAATGAATTTCCCGATTTCTTTCGCCTTATTGCTAGTTATATTACCCTGAAGAGTTATAGCTTCACTAGTTTCTGATATGATCGTATCTGGAGCAGTTTTAAACTCAAACACTTTCCCCTCTTCTTTATTCAATTTTTGCTTCGCAATTTCATTATTTATATTATACACCATATTCATAATCTTACTACCTTTCCTGGCAGCCTTGGGCTTATAAACCTTATTGGCATTAGTAACTTTCTTAGTCTTTGTGACTACTTTCTTTGTAGTTTGTAATTTCTGCCAATTTGAAGATAAGGCCATTTTTCCTTCCTGTATTTAATGATATACTTATGTTAATGGAGTACTGGTATAATAAATTCAGAGAAAATTATTGTAAACGTTAGTAGTCTTGAAAGGATCTTGGAAGATACAGTTGAACTTTGGATAAGATAGTTCACTATTTTAATATTTGATATATGAAAGTGAAAAATTCTCGATGAGCTTTTGCTTATATGTCCGTTGAAATTTTTCACTATTTAGCCGCGGCACGGGTAACACAATATAGAGGTAACTAACATGAAAGTTAAAGGACTTTGAATCAGTATTTGACTGTTTGATGAATGGTTAGATGTTCATCAAGAGGGAAGTTATACTGCTTCTGTTTTACTTTAGAGAGGTTATTGTTCAATATATCCATTGGTTTATCGATATCTAGGAGAAATTTTGACGATCTGGCCTTGATGGATGTTGTTACTTCGATAAATAAGTTAAGGGCACAGTTCATGCAAATCGGTCTCGAAAGAGACCAAATGAAAAGGGTATTCAAACCTTATAATCCTAACAGTGCAATGGATGATACAGAGATCAGGAGGTTATATCAAGACTCCGATGGGGTCGACCTAATATCTGAAATGGAATCACCTCCGATCTCCAAAAATTTCATGGATGCCTCTTATATGACTATAAATCAGGCAAGGTTGAAGAAAATGAAGACAAGTAAACAAAATGTCTCAAATCCATACAATGTAAGCGGGTATGAAGAAACTGAGAATACATTCAAAGAAGAGGAAACTAGTGTTAATGGAGAACCATCCACCTTAGAAATGGCAGCAACAGAGGTGTCTAAAGCAGATACTTTAAAGAGGAATGATCTTCATTCATTGATTCACGTTGAAGATCCACAAAAATCTATGAAGATAAATGATAATACTATATTTAGTGCAGAATCAGATTCAGATACTATCGATTCTACAAAGAAAGTGACAAGACAATCAACGTTACCTTTTGCTAGAATTTTTAAAAGTAAGAAGGAATCATCTGATTCTTTGAAGAAAAAAAGCATTAAATCGGCAGGTCCGATCAATCAGCAAAGTAAGAATACTTCTAAACAATATAAAAAAAATATTAATAGCTCTACCAAATATGATGTGAACTTTGATTTTGACCACACCTTAGAAGAGGAGGAAGATGAAGATGAAGATGACGAAGATGATGACGAAGAGGGTCTTGATTTACAATCAGCTTTCTTCCAATTAGATGGATCCGCTAGAGTGGGATCTGAGAATGGTAACAATTCAAATAACCGTGAAGATAAGGCTGAGACCAATAATTTAGGAAATGTGTCCCGCTTAAAATCTCATTTACCACAGGGGATGATCGCGAGAAATTCCATTTTAGAATCGAGTAAGAATAATGGCTCAGCAAAATCAGAATCTTTAAATGGTTCTAGTGAAGTACAACCCAATGACACGAAATCATCTTCCCTGGCCACTAAGAACCAACAGACGACAAATGATACTGATGACATTAATGAAGATATTTCAGATTTAGAGTCATATATTGATGAGCGCGATTTAGATGGTATCAGCTTGAACGCTGCGCCATCAAATATGGAAAATGCATCAACGTATAGGCACACTTCTGATACTGAATTACAAGCAGATACGGATTTCCACGATAATGATAGAAGCATAGCCCATAGTGATAGCTCTCTAATTGATGATGCTGATGGGCTCAGTACGGTCTCATCCTTTGGTAAATCACTGTTGGAATCTGATTTTAGTACTGATGATTTCATAAAAAATGGCTATCCCCCTTTAAGTCGCGATGTTTCAGTTGACTCAACTATCGACCGTAACAACATATTATCTCATTCTATACCTCTATCTGAAAGTGGATATGGTATTTATCATGGAGCAGATGATTCTACCCTCAATAACGTTTTCGATAAAGCAATTTTAAACATTAAGCACGTTAAAAACCAAAAGCAGAGAGAGAAACGAAGCTCTTCCCTGTCTTTAAGGGAGGCAACTCATCCACGTGGCAGTTCATCTAAAAGATCACCTTATAACATTCCTGTAATATCTAAGCAAAGAAGACACTCAAGAGCATCCTCTGTGACAATTGGAGGGGCTAGCAAATCGATGAAGAAAAATGAATCTACCTCAATAAGGAGCAAACGTGCACCAAGCATGAATCAAGGACGCTCTATATCAGAAATTGCAAAAAGTGATCATTCCAGTAGACGAAACTCGAAGGAAGTTCTCCAGATAGAAAAACTTAACGAAATCCCAAGACGAAAGCCACTAAATTCACAACTTTCAAGCTTATTTAATAGGAAAAAAGAGAGATCAGGAATATCAACTGATGTTTTGAGCTACTTTACATTTGTTGCTGGAACGAAAGTTCCGCCATATGAAGCTATGGATCTAGATGTTTACATCCAGGGGTCAGTGAAATATAAGAAGCACCCGTTTAAGACTAAAGTTCGGAAATCTGCAAAAATATTTGAAGTTATCGGTTTCATTCTTTACCTATATTGTAATGCGTATAAGCCAGCAGATTTTGGGAAAGATGGGTTTACAATAGAAGAACTAATAAATCCAAACAATTTCTTATTGAGTATTGTAGATGAAGATGGTGAACCGTTTGAAGATAATTTTGGTAAATTGGATCGTAAAAGGTTGATGCAATCTGTTTCAGATAATGAAGTTGTCCTATGTAGAGCAGCTGAAACAGAAAAACAAAATAATCAGGATGTAACACCCCTTCCATATGACATCAATGGTGATATTATCTCTAGTCCACGCTCTGAAGCTATTCCATCCTTTGCAACTGGTGACGACAAGAAGGATCCTACATTAAATCAATTAAGTTTCTACAAGCCGATCATCAAAAGTGCAGATGATCTCGGCAATAATAATGCAGCAAACAAGACTATTGAAACTAGGGTTTTTTTGTATCCAAATTTAAATCCTAAATTTAATTATACTGATATCAATGTCTCATTAACCTCGAATATTAATGATATACTGGTAAAATATTGTCGAATGAAAAATTTAGATCCGAATGAATACTCTCTGAAAATACCAGATAAGAATTATGTTCTAAACTTGAATGACACAGTGTTGAGACTTGATGGCAACTATAAAGTTGAAATTATTTCTAAGCGTGATGCAAGGCAGTTACATTTAGAGAAGATTAAACCAGATATGGTGAAACCGAACTTACCAACAATTCAAAGCACTGACTTGACCCCTTTAACTTTAGAACCAGCTATTTCTTACTTAAAAGCAGGTGATTTAGAAAAGAAGATAACAACTGTACCAAATGGTATGATACCGACTAAAACAAAAAGATCCTCTTCTAAGTATAAGCTAGGATTGTCTAAACAGCAGTCCCATTCAAGTAACTCTAGTCTAGTTGCAGGTCCTAGTGGTGGTAATAATGGTTTTTTCAAATCTAAGAACTCATCTAAGATATCATTACATAAACCAGAGATTGTACCTAATGGGAATGCTTACCAAGACTTATTCTCTGGTGCATATCATAGGTATAAGGTCTGGAGAAGGCAACAAATGTCATTTATCAGTAAACATGAGAGAACATTGGCAATCGATGGTGATTATATATATATTGTACCACCAGAAGGTAGAATGCATTGGCATGAAAACGTGAAGACGAAATCCTTACATATAAGTCAAGTCATCTTAGTCAAAAAATCGAAACGTATGCCAGATCAATTCAAGATATTTGTGAAGAGAGGACAAGACGATATAAAACGATATTATTTCGAAGCAGTCTCAGTTGAAGAATGCACAGAAATTGTAACTAGATTACAGAACTTATTGAATGCGTATAGAATGAATCATAAATAGTTTCTATAGGAGTATAGTATTTAATATATTGCCTAAAATACACTTACCGTTATGTTTATATTTCAACATTGTCATTATGCAAGGGACATTGTTGTATTCCTCGCTTTAATTGGCCAATCGCGCCTGTCTACATATTCCGTGTTTGCCTCGAGACTTAGAATTAATGCATTTTAAAGGTTGCCAAAGCTTGGGAGAATTGTTCGAAATTGAGATAACTTTAAAATTCCTACACATAGGTTAATATAATCAAACAAGGTCCAAGTTAACGGCGAATAACTATAAAAGAAATACAAAAAAAGATGGGTTCAGCGTATCAAATTATGGGTAGGTCAGTTCCATCGCACTATCTCGCCATGGGGACAATAGGCCTAGTCTCTCTTTGTATTCTTCCAAGTCTTGTTGGTGGGAAGAAGGAAAAGGTTGCTTCGATCAATGCCATTTCTGATGACGAAGATGCATTTGTTAGGAAATATCTACAAGAACATAAAACTAAAGTTTAACATAATGATGAAAATAATATTCAGCAGAAAGTCTCCGGCACGCTCTGCTAAATGTTGAAAAATGAGGCATGCATATCCCTATTTATATTCTTCTGACATTGTATAAATTTTTTAAATAATCTCGATGACTTTTTATTTGTCTCTCGATACGTTTGATTTATTTTTGACTTATTTGATTTAATATACAATTCTCAACTATTTAATTTCAGACTAATTCATTATTTAAATAGCACTTCGTTAGATAGAGGATCAGCAGCCAAGATGTTTTCTCTCTTCTTAATCTTCCTTTCAACGGCAGCATCAGATCTAGCTTTAGCTTCATTTGCAGCTTGTTGCTTCATTTGAGCTCTAACAACATTAGGTGAAACATATTGTTTGTTCTCGTAAATCTTTGGACCCCCGAAGGACCCTTCTAGGATTAAAATTGTGGTCATGACGAATCTCGGACCAATTTCTACCAGTGATAAATCTTCTTCTTGTCCTTCTTCATATTCATCTTTATTTCTAGCTGTATGTGATATTTCATATGTTCTAGCCCATATCTTATCATCCACAATACTGAAAGACATAACATGATCAATAAATGGCTTAACTTTTCTTGCTGTTGGTGGGACACCAAAGTTATGGATTAATAATTCTTTGATTAATTGGTAATGTGGAGAAGAATCAAATCGATGATCAAATGATAAAATTGGACGAGAACCCTTCAAACAGTTCCCTGTGAAGTTTAATTCATCCATAGTATGCAAGTTTTGGATGTAGAATTTTATTGTTGGTCCGTTTGGAGGTTTAGATAACCATAAATATAAATCTTGATGTTTTCTTGCTTCAAAAAATAAAATATTGTTACAGTTATATAATTCTGCAATTTCATTCAACTGTTGTAAATCCTTCTTGGTATCTAACTTAGGCTCTTTTCTTGAGTGTGGTAATAATGAACTTAAATCTTGAATTAAATGACGATGTCTGAAGTTAACACCTCTACTGGAAATTAATAAGGTACGTTGTTTATTCATAAAGTTCTTACCGCCATTTTGCTTCTTTTGAGCGTTGGATTCGTTCTTCTTCCCTGCTAAGGCTTTGTAAATAGATGACATTTTTTCTTCGTTAGTCTTTATCAAAGGATAATTATCAATTATTGGCGACTGACAAATATGATTAAAATACTATACCTCTAATAACTGATTCACTTGATCCTTAACGACTTAATAGAAGAAATCCCATCTATTCAAACATTTTAGCTCATCGCTAAATTTTTCATTTTTTTCAATATTTTTTTTTTCAGTTCAAAATCGCTTGGAACGATTTGTTGACGTTTTATCCTCCGCGGCTAATACCAATCTTAGAAAGATAATACAGGACTTTTGGAATCTTCAATTTTAGTGATACTTTTAATATTATTTGTTATATTACAATTCTATAAATGGTTAAATTATATTACAGCAGCGGGTCTATCTATTGGTTTACCATTTTAGCCACTCGAGTTTAGCTTTTAAGATACAATAGGCTATTAAACGATATATGATAGCAACACAAATGACAATCCCAAGATATTCTCTAGTATTTGCTACTAACCCATATGATTCAAGTACAGCTCTACCATTCGGTAACTCACATGTCCCATCTGGATTCCTACCACCATCCTCGCATGTAAGTTTCATAGAATCTGGAAACGCAAAGTTAATAATAATTAATGATGTATAACCAACGGGGTTTAGATAATTGAAACCTTTTAGCACTTTTGGCATATGTAGGGACATTAATCCTGACATTTGTGTACCTATGGATAAAAGAACAGATATACAATTCACGACAAATCCCGGCCTTTCAAAAAAGGTGTTGGTCATAATACCTAGTGCTTCACCACAACCACTCACAATGAAGGAACAATACACATTAGCAAAGAAATTCCCAGCTGTTCTCGGTAAGCCACAAGCTAAGACAGTAAAAATTGCATAGATAATAGATGCCAACAAAGACAGTGGTAATTCAAGAGTCATGTAAGCAAGGAAAAATGGCCCAATTCCATAAACATTATCTTCATGTTCCTTATAAAAATAATCTCTTTCAGCAGGATAACATGCTAAATTGGCTAACATTCCGACAAAGTACAATGCTGTTGATTCTTGCGCCAACCCAAGTCTATTATTGATACTGTTATAATTATGCTTTAGCGGAGCAAAGAACAAGGCGAAAATTGCACCAAGCCCCGGAATTTGAGCAATTCTGGCCATCAATGAATCGAAATTTCTTCTCGTCGTAATAGATTGGCGCTTAACATTAACTAGGTATGCTAAAAGTGGTGTGCAAGGTTTTCTAACACAGTGGCCATATTCTAACAGGAAGTTTTCTTCAGACATTTCATTCTTTTCAGATACAGGGGATTTTACTGATAGGGTATTGTTCCTTTGTTTCCAGGAGGTAAGGATATGCTCAGCTCTTGCTTTAGATGTATATTCATTTTGTTCGTTTTGAGTATTGATAGATATCAAATCTAAGAAGAAATCTGCAACATTGGTAAATTCAGGACAATCATAACCTAGAGAGGAAAAGTACTCAATCATTTTATCTGGAGAGCCATTAAAGGCGGTTCTCCCAGATTTCGCAAGCAAAAGTACATTTCCAAATTCTTTGAAAAGTTCGGATCTTGGTTGGTGGATTGTGATAATGACAGTTTTCGAGTATTCTGTGGCGAGTTTCTTAAGAATTTCAAGAATTGTTGCAGAGGTAAAACTATCTAATCCTGATGTTGGTTCATCTAGTAATAAAATAGGAGGATCATTTAATAATTGAATACCCATTGAAACCCTTCTTTTTTCACCACCACTGATACCTTTGATAAACTCGTTTCCAATAATATTATTTTCACAATGTTTTAGTCCAAGTGCACGAATTAACTCATCAGTTTTGATTGCCCTTTGTTCAGAGGTTAAATGATGAAGTCTCAAATCAGCTGCAAATTTGAATGTTTCTCTAACGGTTAATTTAGCAAGCAGATGGTTATCATCTTGTGAAACATATGAACAAACGCCCTTGAACATATCTTCCGAGATTTGTACGTCATTAAACATTATTTTCCCAGAAGTATTGAACTTTGAGAAAACAGACTGCTTTATTCTACCAGATATCAAATTTAAAAGAGTCGATTTTCCTGAACCTGATGGCCCCATAATTGCGTTAATCATACCTGGTTTAAACACAGCATTCACTGATTGCAAGATTTCTTTCACTTCTTCATGGGATAACCCGCCTCTTATATTTTTGAAGAATCGTTTATATCTCACTTGTAAATCAATATCTTGAAGTGTAATTGTAATTTCTGAATTTGATGTGCTTCTTGACTCAATATCAATTTCTTTTTCTGAATTTTCTTTTGATATACTAGCGAATGGATCGATCATAATTTCTTTATTTTCTTTCTCATCGAGTTTTTTCTTTTTTGATTTAACTTCACTTTGTAACGTAATATCTACTTTATGCAAATATAGTATGACAAATGCAACAAAATAATACCCAATGCACCAGCAAAAAATAACAATGGCGGGAACAGTAATCCAATTACGTGGGAATCCATAGCTGTCTAGAAGTTGATTACCATAGCAGGAGGCCAGGTCATCAGTGGGACAGGATGTATCTGTGAATGTACTAGAAAGTAGTGCACCAAACCCATACCATGTAAATCCAATATATTTTGTCCAACGGACATAGACAGGCATAACCTTAGCGTTAACGAAGAAACCACAACTCATTGATAGTACTGTAAAAGTTAAGTTACCAACTAAGGACGCCTTTGAGAAATCTCGTGATACAGCAACTGAAACCATGGCTAGTCCAGCACAACACATTTGTGATAAAAAGGTAATGGAAAATTGATAGAAAAATTTCGCACCATCTGCTTCAAGTCCAAACATAAAGTACGTTATTGTTGTAAAAATTAGAATCATAAGGATATCATCGGAAAGAAACAGGGACAACTTTCTTGCAGTCATGAATGCTAAAGGTGTTACTGAACCTTCGGCGCGTTCACGATCATATAATGCGATATCTTGTTCACAAAGACGATATGTATCAAAAAGTAAATATAAATAGCATTGGACTACAACAGATGCGTAAAGACAACCGGCTGTTGTTCTTAGTCCACCGACGGTAGTCTTATCGGGTTTATAATATATCCATCCAACAAGAGTACCCATAACTGCAGGTTCACCAAACGTCGCTATTAATGTGACGTAATCGCTTCTGTTTAGTTGGAAATTTCTTCTTGTTAAAACACGAACTTGCTTCCAGTATGATAATCTGTTTGACATATTTTCCACTTGAATTTCCTTTGAGGTATCTACTGGCTCATAGCATAGGGTATTTGCTTCATATTGTTTCCAAGATTCGACTAATTGATTTAATCGAATTCGGGTCTCTTCTTCAGCTTCATCGGATCTACCATCAACACTGGATATATCAATGAAATAATCAGCTGGGTTTACCATTGGCGGTACATCATACCCAAGAGAACTGAAATATGGAATTGTATTTTTCATTGCATCACAGTAAACGACTTTCCCCTTAGAAAGAATACAAACGTTATCTAGTAAGAACAAAATATCAGATCTTGGTTGATGGATTGACATTATAAATGTTCTCCCATCTTCAATGGCTAATTTTTTTAATGTCTTGACAACTAAATATGCCGAATATGCATCTAGACCAGTTGTTGGTTCATCTAAAAACATAATAGATGGATTGGAAATCATTTGAGTACCGGCACTTAATCTTCTTTGTTCACCACCGGAAAGACCCTTATGTGTACTGTCACCTACTTCTGTATCAGCACAATCTTTTAAACCTAATTCACGAATCAATTGATCGACAATTATAGCTTTTTCTTCTTCAGTTTTATCCAATTTCAAATCTGCCGCATATTTTAACGTTTCTCTACAAGTCAATCTTGCAGACAACACATCCTGCTGTGGTAAATAGGCCATTTTCACGTGTTGATTTTCAGTTACTTCACCTTCTAAAACATAATTTATAGTACCTTCTGTTTTTAATCCACCACTAATTTTAGATGCTAACACATTCAATAATGTAGTCTTCCCTGATCCTGACCCTCCCATTACAGCCATTACAGAGCCACTAGGTAAATCTAAAGAAAAGGAATCAACTAAGACGGTATTAGTATTGGACGCGATGATGGAAAGATCTCTTACATGCAGTCCAACTCGTGGAACCATCGATAATGACAGCTCATTTTCCACCAAAGTTGTAGACATTGATGTTGTGTGCTGTATCTTCTACTATGAACAGAGTAGAACTCTACTTAAGTATAGTCGATGATTGATTTAAAGAGACGTCAAAAACTATAAGAAGATTCATGATGACTTTCGCTCATTTTATGTTATTTAATCTTTGATGGTCCTCCGTTTAAGTTTCTAATCTATCAAGAAGGATGAACTTTCACTTCCTGCCTGTTGTTCCGTGGAGACGGCTGTCAGGGTTCTCGTTTAGACTGAAAACTTTAGAGGGCTGCACCCATTGTCTCTGGGCAGCAGTTTCCTGGAATATTATACGTAGTAAGCGGTCGGTCCATATTTTCCCTTGAGATCCAGTGAAAAATAAGCGAAGTATATTCAATGTATATACAGTGGGCATTCGACCACCATTAAAAAAGAACTTATCGTAGTTCAACTTCAATTTATTCTGAATTCAAGAAAGAATTATAATCTACTGGAAGAGGTTCTGAATTGTTTTGTTTGATAATTTGGGAAAAAAATTATAAAAAGAAACTCCTCATAGGGGGCTCGAACCCCTGACATTTCGGTATCCTTGGTTTAAACTGTATTTGTTTAAAAGCCGAACGCTCTACCAACTGAGCTAACAAGGATGAGTTTCTTGTTTTCCTGGTTCATTGGTGGCCATTTTATCTAAAAATAAAACAACGAAACATTGAAGTCATAGCATGTACGTCAATCATTAAGCTCAGTAACCAATTCGTGCTGGAACGATACTTGTAGTAAGTGTTACTATTAATATCCTATGGTAAATGTTTAGATATCAAGTTTGGTACATTGTCCTCTAATATGACGCGAAATGATTACCGAACCTGGTAAATGCTGGAATGATCTTCTTGCTAGATGGTACTATTAATATCCCACGATGAAAGTTTAGATACCAAGTTTGGTATAATGTCTTCTAATATGACACGAAAGATTATCAAATATGGTAAGACGCAAAGAACCACAGACACCGACTGACGCGACTAACATTGAGTTGACATGTCTGTCAACGAGATATATTCTCGTGTTTTCTATCCTGCCATCAGAAAGGTATAAATAGACCAATAACTCGAAGTTTCAATTCCTGATTTTCCTGTTGTTATATATTTTATATTTTATATTTTTATTTACTTTGAAGAAGAACGAACTCTATTACTTATATTATCAGAGACTATTAATCATAATTAAAATAAACTCATATAAAGCTTATTTACATTCAAGATGGAATTTTACAATACGAATAACACAGGATATCAAAAAATGGATGCTTCCGAGCGATTCGATTCATCTAAACAAAAGGGTTACAAACTTCGGGTCGTGCTTTCTTTTCTGTCCTGATCTTATATTTTTTCTCTTATCGTATTCCATCCTTTTCTCTGTCGTTAATTTAATAGGATCGACATAATTTAGACAATGATAATATTTAGCTTTGATCTCATAAAATAGCCTCTTAGAATATGTTTTGTTGCAAAACTAAATCTTTTTTTACATTCAAAATACTTCTAACCTCAAAACTTCGTGTTAAATACAATCTTCATCGCTTCAGTATTCTATGCAAAGGTAAAACTTTTGACCTTTTAGGGGTTTATACCCTTTGTAAAGAATCAATGCTTGAAGAATATGTTACTTCGATTTTCTCTAAATTGAGGGACAGAAGGACAAACGTATTAGTGGTTACCATACCCATGTTTTTTCTTTGGTCTTTCCATAAGTACAGGGTAGAGAAAATCCTTAACGAAGAACAACAAAACGAAGTCTCTAAAAACGTATTTATATTTTCATTTGTATTTCCTAGATTTGTCCTTTACAATTATTGGACTTATTATGGGCTAACTGAAAATAAAGTAGAAAAGAATTTCAGCAGCGGTTAGAGAACTGTTGAATGAAATTAAGGTTCGAATGTTTACTTTTCATTTAAAAGCTTTAATAATCTACAAATAAACGTCAAGCTTTAAGATTGAAAATGGAAAAGTTTTCTATATTCGTATATTAATGATCTATAGCAAGGATTATAACAATAAATATAGTTAAGAAGCATGTCAATAGCAATCATCCAGATATCACATCATTATTGGAACTAGAGGTAGCATTTGTGCTCAGGTATCCTGCCACGTTACGGCTGGAGCGGACGGTCCTATAGTTGCACCTATTTCAAGCTCAAGTTCCAATCACGGTGATGCACTTACAACCAAAGTCCGATGATCCTTCTCAAGCAGGGCAAGTTCCGACTCCTGCTTTTTAGAGTATTCCCGGTCTCACTGCATTTGATCAAATATATATGTACCCCTTTGCTTCAAATACCATGATGCTTCTTATGCAACCTCCAACTAATTGGCATACTTAAACGGGTGGCCTCCCATGTTACCATATCCTGCACCTAATGCATCTATCGAGGACGCTCAACCATTAGGTGCCCAAATGAGCCAAAATGCCTATTATCCACATGGATTTCCGCATGGACCTCCACCTCCTGCTGCTACTGCCCCTTCTATAACTGAAGATACTGAAAGCCCTTCAAAGGCTGTATCTTCTACTCTTCCCAATATCATTGTTCTGGACAAATTATCCAGTGCTAACGACTTTGGTATAAATGAAAAATTTCATTCAGTTTCTTCAAGCATCTCAAATCGGTGATGTCATTCTTAACAAATTTGGGGAAGCCATAAAACTAATTACATAACGGGAGAAAGCTTATATTATTCAAGTCTTTTCTACCTATGTTATTAGGGAATAATATCCTAAGTGGGCAACTCAAGCACTTTCAAAAAATGCTGCTCTTTTCGAATTTATCTTACGCAATATGTCTTTAACCCAAGAAGAAGAATCTGACACATTCATCTTATCTCAAATTCATAATCTATCATACGATGGTAAGAAGATGCATTCTTCTTCTGCAATAACGTTCGTAATCTCACTCGAAGAGCTATCAAAATTCCATAGCCATTCCAGATGCTGTTATTGTGAAACTCTATTACAAGGATTAAAGGGACCTTATAAAACCATGCAATTAAAAGACACACTGGATGAAAGAAGTAAAATCGTTTCTTCAATTCTAGAAGACATTCAACGACTATACCATTTATATGGCAACTCAACTTTAAATGCTTCTAACAAAACTGTTCCCACACAACATCTAAGACTGCATTCTATTAACAACTTGTTTAAAAATGATCCCAAGGGACTGAATGATACATCCAAACCTCTGTCAGTCAAAATACTCTTATATTTAATATATAAAAGTTTTTTCATTTTCAATCTTTTCCGGTATCTGTAAATATGGTCCCCTTTTATATGTTTGCATTCTTTGACTCGAACCGTTTCTTGTTTCCTTTTTTATCGTTCCACCTATTTCTTTGTTTCATCTTTTGTTTCGACGTAGTTGTTTCTATTTTTGTTTTATCTTTGTATGGTGCATATCTTTCATATTCGCCGTAACAACACTTTCTCTTTATGTTCATCTGCTACAATAATGGTTTCCCTTTTTCATGTTAAGTTGTACAGGTTTTATATTCGCCTCAACAAGAAAGGAAAATAGGATTTTCTAAAGGAGGAAGAATTGCTTATATTTCTAGAGGACCATTTCCGATGAAAAAATGTAAAAATTGGTCTCTTGGCCCAGTTGGTTAAGGCACCGTGCTAATAACGCGGGGATCAGCGGTTCGATCCCGCTAGAGACCATTTATGTTTTTTAAAACAGCCCACAATAATTTTTTTATAACGTCTCAATTGTACCTTGCAAATAGTTATTTTTGCTAAATTTTGTGATAAATTAACTTAAATATTGCATATATATGAGATAATATTTTTTATTGAAGCAAGTTGATTTGAAACTAATAAAAATGTTATGTAAATTTTTTTTTGCCGCGTTTAAGGGTTTTCAAGAGGTGGGCCATTACCTAAGATAGTAACAGGAATACTGTTATCTAAGTAATATAACTAATTGTTGAAAAGCCTATATTAAAGCATAAGTTGTCAATTAATCAATTTCTTGACTATAAACACTAATTATAATAATAATAATAATATATATATGTAGAAGAATATGCACAAATTATCCGTTTCCAGTTTCTATTTTCGTTAAAACCCATTTTACTCATGAGGCTCTTTTTTTTGTTCGTTTTTTTTTTTTGTTATTCATTTTTTTGAATTAATCAACTGGATCCCAATTCTCTACTTTCATTGTACCTTTTTCTTGTAAATTAGTATGAAATTTGAAAGCATTTTTCAACATGTGTGGTTCATGTAAAGAACCATGTTTAGCAGCATAATGTTCAGATCTTTCCAAATAATCCGTCAACAAAGATTTATAATCAGGATGTGCACATTGTTTAATAATTTCCCTAGCTCTATCTCTTGGACACAAACCTCTTAAATCTGCCAATCCTTGTTCTGTAACTAATATATCTAAATCATGTTCAGTTTGATCTACATGAGAAGCCATTGGTACAATTGAAGAAATACCAGTTGGGTCCACTTTAGTTGGTCTAGCAGAAGGTGCATGCATTATTGATAATTTTGCATTTCTTAAGAAATCAGCAGAACCACCTAAACCATTCAACATACGTGAACCATTTACATTTGTTGAATTTGCATGAGCATAAATATCTACTTCTACAGGGGTATTCATTGCAATGACACCTAATCTACGAATCATTTCTGGATTATTAGATACCACTTGAGATCTGAGACATATTTTATGTTTCAAATTTTCCCAATCTGCGAAAGCTCTTTTGAATCCATCTTCAGTTAGTCTAATTGATGTTGCAGTGGCGAAATCTAATGAACCATTAGCGAATAAATCTAGGAATGAATCTTGTAAGACTTCAGTCCAAACGTTTAAATGTTTGAATTGTGCATCAGTTAAACCTTCAATGACTGCGTTTGCAATGTTACCAATCCCACTTTGTAAAGGTAATAAATTTTCAGGTAATCTACCATGTTTCACTTCATTTCTAAAGAAATCGACTAAATGTTGAGCGATATTTTGAGATATTAAATCAGATGGAGTGTTTGGTGGTACTTGATCCATTGTTTTGGATTCCACTATAGCGATTACTTTTTCAGGATCCACGGGGATGGAATCTCTTCCACATCTATCATCCACTTTAACGTATGGGTATGGAACTCTAAAGGGTGGATTTATTGGCATGTCAATATCATGAATACCTTCGAAAGAGGGAGTTGCGGTATTTACTTCTATAATGATTTTATCACTAACGGAGATGAATTCTGGAGATGCACCTACAGAAGGGCCAGGGACAATAGAACCATCTTCTTTAATTGCAGTAGCTTCAATGATCATATAATCTAATATTTTATTATCAGTTCTTTCTCTTGTATAGAAACCATAAGTTAAATCTTGTGGGAACATGGAAAGATGTTTATCGAAGAATTTAATTTTCCCCGTATTGATTGCCTTAGCTATTGGTTTCCCCACTTGATGAGGAGCTCTTTTCAATATCATATCATGTTGTGCCCATAAATTTTCTTCAGGACCAGCGGAGGCACCGACGAACAGGTTAAATTTTAATTTCCCTTGTAAATTATTTTGTTCTACATGTTCAATTAATGCATCTGGGACTGCCTTTGGTGTACCGACACCTGTGAAACCTGACCAACCTAAATATTGACCATTTTTAAATAGTGGGATTAAGTCCTTTGGTTGTTTAACTTTTTCCAAGTATGGAAGATACCTAACTCTTTGTTTTAAAAGCTGTGAGACTGTCATAAGTATATTTTAAATATAGGTGCGGAGGGATGTGTTTATTTTGTTGTTTTACGGAGCTTAGTGTGCGCAGGGATATGGTCTGTGTCTGTGTTTTAATGTAAATAGAATACAATTGTTCGTATTTATTGGTAATCAAAGAATGTTTTTTCTTTATTCTTTATTCTCTATTTTTTATATTTGATATTATTCCAAGTTTACAAGTAAAAATGTTGATGGAATACACGAATATTATTGCTAACCAATTAGGTTGATGTTACTTTTTTGGTTTTTTTTCCCAATTTGTTGGTTCGAAGGGCTCGAAAATTGTAATTCAATAAACTGGAATTTGGGAAAGTTCAAGGATAGCGAATAGGCTTTGATGAAATTGAGTGTAAATCCAACGAACGAAGTAATAATTAGTATGGTCGAGGCAGTTAGTTGTCGGGAATACTGTCACTTAATATCACTCACGTGTTGTTCGAAAATGATAAAAGTTGGGTGGGGGGGGGGGGGGGGAGGAGAAGCGGGAGACTGCAACGAGAGGGGAGTGGAGAGAGGCAATTGTTTCTTGTTTTATTGTTACGTACTTTGCTAATTGGTAGCTCTTGCTATGTGTGCGTACGTAATGGTGGACTTGTCGATGGGAAACGGAAAACAAGAAACGATTGTGTTGATTGATTGAGTGATTGAGTGATTGAGTAGTATGTTGGCTTGTTTGGCAGGAAGGTAATTTATGAAGGGTGAAGTGTGAAGTGTGAAGTGGCCATCGCCCGCCCTTATTATTCGTGAAATGGTCCTTGGCAGCTGAGTTCAATGAATCGGATATTCCATTCCAGCCAATGAGTTGGGAGTTTTCTGCAAAACCCACAACCACCGCCCTCTTGACAACGCCGTACTCTCACTTTGTAAGTTTTTTTTTTTTTTCGTAGACATCGGTCTTGAGCTCCGCGGATCCGGAATGTACCCGTGTTATTAGAAAAGGGTAGTACACTTCTTCAGAAAACAACTTGCCCCCCCCCCCCCCCCGTTCCGGATATTGGGACTGCACCTGGGCGGCTATTTCTGTGTCTATACATATATTATATATATATATATAGATAAAGGCCTTTTTATAGTAAGAACTAAAGCCTTACACAGAGATCCTACTTTCTACATATATAATTCAAGTTCTTAATAGAAATTTGGGTATTGATAAAAGAACTTATCATATTTTGAAAATTGACCCTGGTATTGGAGTTATATAAAACGTAAAACTAACTAACTAACTATCAGACAAGTCTGACATTATTTTATCCGAGAATGGATATATGATGTACTAACAAAAGATTTCATTCCATAACAATTTCTTCAAATCTTTAGTAGTCAACACATCTTTGTAATGGTCAAATTCAAAAAAACTAGAGGGAATTGGAGCACCTTGAGGCTCATCATTTGGATCATGATAAGTTTTCAAATATGGATGACTTAGGGCCTCCTCTGCAGTAATTCTCTTCTTTGGATCAAATATTAACATCCTCTGTAAAAGATCAATTCCCAATGGATTCACTTGAGGAAGAACTTTACTTAAGGGGACAGGTTCATATCGTGGTAATGTCATAATATATTCCCTGGCCCTTCTAGATTCAATACAATTTAAATCTTCTTCAAATGGTGTACCGATTAATCCAAATATTAACAATAATTGATGTCTATAATCTTTCCCCGGGAAAATAGGTCTCTTCATAAATAGTTCAGCTAATATACACCCACATGACCAAATATCCATCGCTTTACTATATTTTGCTGCGGTTAACATCACTTCAGGAGCTCTATACCATCGTGTCGCTACATATTCAGTCATACCATTTTGTAGTTGTGTCATTTGATCATCATCTTCACGATCTTCTTCTATAATTCTTGCTAATCCAAAATCACATATCTTTAAATCACAATTAGAATTAATTAATAAATTAGAAGGTTTTAAATCTCGATGAATCACATTAGATCCATGTAATGTCTTTACTGCTCTTAATGTTTGATATATGAAATATTGAATATGATCATCTGTCAAATTTTGTGTAGAAATCACCCGATGAAGATCAGTTTGCATTAATTCTTGAATAATATAAACTTCATTAAAATTTTCAAATGATTCTGGTCTTTGAATATCGAAAATAGATATTATATTCTCATGTTGGAAATGTTTCAATAATTTAATCTCTCGTAATGTCCTTAATGCAAATAATGGCTTATCAAATGGTTCAATCTTCTTGATGGCTACTATTTCCCCCGTGGGTTTATGAACTGCAGAACAAACTACACCATATGCTCCTTCTCCTAATAAGGATTTCAATTGGAAATCACTTGATATGTTGAATACAATCTTTTTACCCATTTATTCTTTTTTTTTAAAAATTTATTCTCTGATCTATATATCTTTTTCCTTAGAACTGCCAATATGATCTCGAGAAAAGAATCTTTGGAAAGTGTTGAATTTTCCTTTTTTCCTTAAACTTTCTAATAAAACTGTATATAGTCTTTATATATTTTAATAAGATTCAAAAGGGGAAGCTTTACCAATATAATAATCAATCCCTTCGTTTCTTTCTCAGTATGAAAAACAACTGGACTTTCATTAACTTCCCTTTCTCCCTCTACGTACATATTTCTCTTAGCAAATTTAGTTTGATATATGTAACAGTTTCAAAAACTTGGAATTTGTTACAGAGAAAATGACGTACGGAGAAAACTCACTCATGTTAATTTTTACATCATGAAGAAAAAATAAAATAACCGTTAAGAATTTGACCAGCGCCCGAATGTTTCAAATCTAAAACAAATCCTACACAAACTTGTACATTCGTCTTTGACTTACTATTTAACAAAGTTCGTCTAACACTCAATAGTTAACTAATATATATATATATATACACACACGTACATATCATGATGAAAAACACATTGTTAAGATGAGGTTCAAGAAATCATACTTTGTTGCAGTATCCGCACGCGACTGATCATGCCAGAATATGACATATTATTCTTCAAAAAGAACAGTTTTGTTCATCGTTTTACATAACGTGCACAGGGATGATAAGACCTCTCTTGATTTGATCACATGTAATCTTTTTGNGTTACTTAACAATAACATTAAGAATTACTTAACTACCCATTTTCATTACAAAAGTCAATATAAATATAAATAT